>NW_006922768.1:15124-19063 GCF_000298275.1 Orycteropus afer afer
AACAGGGAAGAGAGAAGAAGCTGAAAACTAGAATCTGGTAAGGGAAGAATAAAGAATAATAATAAAAAGGACAATAATAATAATAATAATAATTTTAAAACATACAAAAACAAACAAACAAACAAAAATCTAAGTATGGTGGGGCACAACAACCAGGTTTCATCTGAGCAAACAGACTGGCATGAAATTCCTGCATGCCCTTTAATTCCTGAAGGTGGGTGGAAGTGAGGAATGCCCATGACAAAGGACCAAACGTGGGTCCCTGCTCATTGTGAAGTCAGGCCAAAATAATTTACACACCAAGTGGTTAAGAGGAAAGAAATTTACTTATTGCAAAGGAGCAATGCAGTGAGACAGGGGTCCAAACCCAAATCTGACTCCCCAAATCTCAATTGAATTACAGTTTTTGTACATTTCAGGAAAGAGGGCTATGCATATTCATAAAAAAATCAGGAATTTAGGCATGAGATAGTTGACAATTGGCCAAAATTCCCTTCACCTCAGTTTAAAGGGACAGTAGTCTTTTAATTCGACGGCACATAACAACAACAACAACAGTCTTTTAATTCAGTGAGCTTGTGTACTGGATGAGTCACGCTGGCTCTTTGGGGCTTAGGCAGAGGGGATGGTGTTAGTTCCCAGCAACTTTGTTCCTCTCTGTCCTACTGCACATGCCCGTGGGCCAGAGTTAATTTTCAAGTTGTTTTCTAAGACACATTAATTAATTTATCTCCTGTTTCTAGGCAAATAGGAGGAAAGAATGTTTTTTGTTCTATTCTGTTCTTAAGGAACTGAGCTTATTGTGTTTATTCATCTGTCTCATCTGGGGTCCTATTTGTCTTAACCAGGGTGGGTAAATAGTTGAGGGTAATTAAGTTTACTTATTTTTTTCCAACTGGGGTTCTATCTGTTGTAATCATCTAGTCTAACCAGGGTGGGGTAGTAGCTCAGTTTTGACTTTACTTGGTTTCAATTCCCCCTTAGAATGGTTAATGTTCCATATTCTTGGGGAATATTTTACTTGGTTTCAGCCACACTTCTGTTGACCAAGAGGGTGTGGGGTATAAAAGTAACAAGTGAGATATCGCACGTTTCCAATCATTGGCATCACAATATCTTTGTGGTTCCCAGCAAGTGGAGCCTATTCTTAAATTCTTGACATCTGGGAGAATGCTGTCACTTTAAATATCCAAAATGGTTAAACCACTTGTACACATTCAATATGGTTACACCCTCTGGACAGACTTAAGTTCTAACACCACTCAGCAATATCCAAGCTGCCTGTGCTGTCAGGATCACTGACAGACTACAGCTTCGTATTTATCCTTTTTTGGTGTTTTCATACAAGTTCTTCTATAATTTGGAGTTTCATTCACTTCTGTATCCGTCCCTTCAAAGCTCAGGACTCCAGGATTATCTTCTGTATCTGTGTTAATTGATTAAAGAGCAATCCTCTCTGTTGAAGAAGGTCTGTGCAGTCTGTTTGTCTATTCCACCATCTTACTGGAGCTCTCCCAAAGATATCATTTTGAAGATTAATGTGCTCCTGACTCAAGCCATCATATTTTCAATAGCCTCATATGCATGTGAAAGCTGGACAATGAATAAGAAAGACTAACGTAGAACTGACACATTTGCATTGTGGTATTGGTGAAGAAACAGTGAATAGACCATGAACTGCCAGAAGATCAAATATATCTTAGGGCAAGTATAGCCACACTGTACTTAGAATAAGAATTGCCTGTTATCATCTCTTACACTTTGGTTATGCTACTAGGATGTACCAGTCCCTGGAGAAGGATATTATGCTTGGTAAAGGAGAGGGTTAGCAAAAAGAGATAGTTCCTAAATGAGATGGGTTGAAAGTAGCTGAAACAATGGGCTCAAGCTCAGCAATGATTGTGAAAGATGGTGCAAGACAATGCAGTGTTTCATTTGTTGTACATAGAGTAATTGTGAGTTGAAACCAACTTGATGGCACCTAACAAAAACAAAAATGTTTACATTAATAATGTGGTCTCAATAGGCTTTTGAGTTTGTAATCACTATTATATAACTTTCTCAACTGTAAAATATGCCCAATTTACATATTTATTAATAAGACACTATCTCCCACTGGTACATATTACCAAGAATCCTTCAATTTACTGTAATATATGTGTGTGTGTGATAAATATGTATGTGACATAGTCATTTCACCAATCTTTATATGTACAATTCAGTGATATTAATTATGTTCATCTGTTGATCAGCCATTAGCCTTATTTATTCCAAATATTCATACTCCGTCTTTCCTAAAAGAAGCTCTGTGTTCTCTAAACAGCTTATTATTTCCATTTTATTCTCCTTTTTCATGCCCCTGGTAACTACCAATAAAAGTTAGTGTCTACATACTTGTATCTTCTAGGTATTCCATCTATATTCACTGCCGTCGTCAGGTCCAACTCATAACGACCTCTCCTTGGGTTTCCAAGGCAGTATCACTATGGAAGGAGATTGCCCAACCTTCCCTCTGAGGACTGGCAGTGGGTATGAACCACCAGCTTCCTGGTTAGCTCAAATGCCTTAGGCACTATGCCAGCAGAGCTCCCATTCCATCTAAGTGTGATCATATAACATTTGTCTGTTTATTACTGAGTTTTTTCACTCAGTATAGTAAGGTCTCACTTTTCTCAAGATTTCCTGTTAAATATATGCTTTTTCCTCATGATAAGAAAACTATTAAAATCCATTCTGTAGTATCAGACTATTCCTTCTATTTGATACTACACTTTATCAAATTAAAAACAGTTCAGCACATTGACAGACTGTTAGATACCAATGAAATGCACAACTGATTCAATGTGTGAAAAGAAAGCATTATATTAGAGAAGATTTTAGCACAATCCAACCACGGTCAGACAGCAACATACTCCAGAGAACATAATGGTTGATTTGGCTGGGAAAGGAAAAAAACCTTTTTCATAAATGGAAATCTCCAAATATACAAAATGTAACTTCTAAATCTTCCAACAATCTGGAAAGCTGGATTATATGAAGAACATGGCATCAGTATTGGAGGAAGGTGCATTAAAACCTGTGATACACAGACAACACAACTTTGCTTGCTGAAAATGAGGATGACTTGAAGCACTTACTGATGAAGATTGAAGACTACAGTCTGTGGTATGGTTTATACCTTAATATAAAGAAAACAAAAATCCTTACAACTGGACCGATAAGCAGCTTCACAATAAATGGAGAGAAGATGGAAGTTTTAAAGATTTCATATTACTTGTTTTTACAATCAACACCAACGGAAGCAGCAGTCAAGACATCAAACGACATATTGCATTGGGGAAATCTGCTGCAAAAGACCTCTTTCAAGTGATGAAGAGCAAAGATATCTCCTTGAAGACTAAGGTGCACCTAAGCCATGGTAATTTTCATTGCCTTTTATGCATGTGAGAACTGAACAATTAATAAGGAAGACAAAAGAAGAGTTGATGTTTTTGAGTTGTGGGTTGGCAAAAAATGCTGAGAGTACCATGGACCGCTAAAGAAACTAACAAATCTATACTAGAGGAAGTACAGCTGAATTTTCCTTGGAAGCGAAGATGACTAAACTTTGTCTCACCTACTTTGGTCATGTTGTCAGAAGAGCAATTCATTGAAGAAAGATATCATGCTTAGTAAAGTGAAGGTCAATGAAAAAGGGGATGGCCATCAACAAGATGGATGGACAAAGTGGCTGCAACTATGGGCTAAGGTATAGCAAAGATCATGAGGATGGCATAAGACCAGACAGTGTTTCATTCTGTTGTACATAAGGTTTCTATGAGTTGAAGATAACTCAATGATACCAAACAACAACAACAAATGTTCCAGCATCCCACCCAAGGAATCCTGGAATCATTTTACTTTGGCTTTCTTAAAGACTTTAACACATGCAGAAAGGAA
>NW_006922768.1:20043-21597 GCF_000298275.1 Orycteropus afer afer
ATATATATATATATACACATACATGAAGACACACACACCATTCGTCTGTCAGTTTGTCATACTATGGTGTCTTGACTGTTGCTTTGAGGCTGGAGTCTATGCCACTGGTAATTCAAATACAGTAGGGTCACCCATGGTGGACAGATTTCATTGGCTTCCAGACAAAGACAGACTCAGAAGGAAGAGGCCATCTGCTTCTCAAAGAATTGGCCAGTGAAAACCTTAGGAATAACATTGTGTGATACATTACTGGAAAATTTTATGTATGGCCCTGAAACATTGTTCGTTACAATTCCAGAAGATGAGCCCCTCAGGTCAGAAGACACTCAAAATAGGACTAGGTGACACCTGCCTCCTCAGAGTAGAGTCAACCTTAATGATGTGGATGGAGTAAAGCTTTTGGGACCTCCATTTGCTGATGTGGCATGACTCAAAATGGGGGAAAAAAAAAAAAAACAGTTGCAAACATCAGTTAATCATTTCAGCTGTGGAATGGAAAAAGTGTGAATTAGGAAAACAGAAATTTGCCAAAAATTAAATAGAACTCACAAGGATCAATATCCTAGGCATTTGTGAGCTGAAATGGACTGGTTTTGGCCATTTTGAATCAGACAACCACATGATCTACTATGCTGAGAATGACAAATTGAAGAGGAAGGGTGTGACATTCATTATTACAATGACTGTTTCAAGATCTTTTCTGAAGTGCAATGCTGTCATTGACAAGATAATATTCATACACCTACAAGGAAGACCAGTTAATACTAAGATTATGCAAATTTACACACCAAACACCAAAGCCAAAGATGAAGAAATTGAAGATAATTACCAATTTCTGCAGTCTGAAATCGACCAAATATTCAATCAAGATGTGTTGATTATTACTGGTGATTGGAATGCAAAATTTATAAATAAAGAAGACTCACCAGGAGATGGATATGTCCCTGGTGATAGAAATGACACTGGAAATTGCATGATAGAATTTTGAAAAACCAATGACTTTCATTGCAAATATCTTTTTTCAACAACAAAAACAGCAGTTGTACATGTGGACTTCACAAGATGGAGTACACAGGAATCAGATCAACTACACCTGTGGAAAGAGGTGATGGAGAAGTTCAATATCTTCAGCCAAAACAAGGCCAGGTGTTGACTGTGGAACAGATCATTAACTGCTCATATGCAAGTTCAAGCTGAAGTTGAAGACAATTAAAACAAGTCCACAAGATCCAGAATATGAAATTGATTATATCCCTCCTGAATTTAGAGATCATCTAAAAAATACATTTGATGTGGAGGAATTTGGTAAGATGGTGGAATAGACAGAAAAACATCATGGATCCTCTTCAACAAAGAAAAGGGGGGAGGCAGGGCAAGATGGTGGACTAGGCAGAAGGATTGCACAGACCCTCTTCAACAAAGAAAAGGGAAACCAATTAACGCAGACACAGAAGATAATCTTGGACCCCTGAGCCTTGAAAGAAAGGATACACAATTGGACTAAACCCCAACTAGCAGAAGAATTTGTGTGAAAATACCAAAAAAAAAGGAGAC
>NW_006922768.1:38181-38753 GCF_000298275.1 Orycteropus afer afer
GTTTATATGGGATACCATCAAAAGAAATAACCTATGTGTAATGGGAATTAGTGGGGTAGTGCCTAAGACATTTGACAGCTAACCAAAAGGCTGGCAGTCCACACCCATCAGCCACTCTGTAGTACAAAGATTGGGCAATCTACTTCCATAGTGATTCTGCCTCAGAAATGCAAGGAGGGATCACTATGAGTCGGGACCAACTTGACAGTAGAGAGTTTTGTTTCCTTAATAATCAGAATTCCAGAATAGGAAGAGAAAAAGAAAGCCACTGAGAAAATTGCCCAAGATTTGTTGAAAGAGAACTCCCCTGATGTGAGGAAAGATGAGAATATATCCATTCAGGAAGTCCAATGGACTCCAAACAGGATAGATTGCAAAAGAAAATCACCAACATGTTTCATCAAACTCACCAAAACCAAACCCAAAGAAAGAATCTTAAAAGCAACATGGAAAAAACAAAAGTTACCTACAAAGAACAACCAATAAGAATAAGCTTTGATTTCTCAGCAGAAACCATGCAGGCAAGAAGGCAATGGGATGGTATATATAAAATGCTGAAAAAGAAAGTTTCC
>NW_006922768.1:39409-41113 GCF_000298275.1 Orycteropus afer afer
TGATAACATGATTCATAAACATAATGAGCTCAGCATGGAAAATTATATGAAACAGAGAAACCAGGAACACCACGGAAAAACACAAAACAAAATGACAGCAACCAATTCATACTTGTGGATAATTACACTGAATATCAATGGATTAAAAGCATCACTCAAGATGGAGAGTTACAAACTGGATAAGAAAACATAACTCATCAATATGCTGTCTATAAAAGACACACCTTAGAGACAAGACAAAAATTGACTAACTATCAAACATTGGAAAAAAGATGTGTCAAGAAAATGTCATCCAAGAAAGTACAGGAGTGGCAATATTAATTTCTAATAAAATCGACACTAAGACAAAAAAACCACATAACAGACAAGGAAGGACATTATATAATGTTTAAAGGATCAATTGATAAAAAAGATATAACTATAGTAAGTATCTATGGACCCAGTGAAAGAACCCCAAAAGACATAAATCAGACTTTAAAACAGTTGAAAAGGCTCCACAGGCATAGCAGGACACTTTAATACACTGCCTTCAATGACAGATAATACTGGAAAGAAACAGCAAAGACACAGAAGAGGTAAACAATATAATCCATCAGCTTGACCTTATAGACATCTACAGACCACTTCACCCAACAACAGCACAATATACATTCTTTTCCAGAAGACATGGAACATTCTCCATGATAGATCATATGTTAGGCCAGATAGCAAATCTTAATAAATTTAAAGACATTGAAATACTACAAAGCACTTCTCATGTAATAATGCTATCAAATTACAAATCAAAATAGGATTTTTGATGGATAAAGGGCAAACCCATGGAAACTGAACAACACCCTCCTTAAGAACAATTGGGTTATAGAAGAAATAAAAAATTAAATTAAAAATGTTCCAAGAATCAAATGAGAAAGAAACACAACATACCAAAATCTTTGGGGCATAGCAAAAGCTGTGATCACAGGCCAATTTACAGCAATAAATCCATACATCCAAAAAACAAGAAAGCCAAAATCCATAATTTAAACCATCATCTTCAACAATTAAAAAAGAACAGCCAGAAAAGCCTTCAGTCGCCAGAAGAAAAGAAATAATAAAGATTGGAGATTCAATGAAACAGAAAATAGAAAGACAATAGAAATAATCAACAAGACTAGATGTTGATTTTTTGAAAAGATAATAAAAGTGATGAACGACTGGCAAAATTAACCCCCCCCCCAAAATGGAGATAATACAAACAACATGAGTAAGAAACAAAATAGGTAACACCACAACAGACCCAACTGAATTAAAAAAGATAATGCCAAGATACTATGAAGAACTGTATTTCAACAAATTTGAAAATCTGGAAGAAATGGATAGATTTCTGGAAACACACTACTTACCTAAACTAACACAGGCTGAGGTGGGAAAGTAGAAGAGATTCATAACAAAAGAAGAAATTGAACAGATCACTAAAAAAAAATTACCAAGAAAAATATTCCTGGCCCAGATGGTTTCACTGGAGAATTCTACCAAACATTCAGACTGACACCAATCCTACTCAAACTATTCTAAAATACGCAAAAGTATGGAATCCTCCCATATTCATTTTGTGAACCAAGCATAACCTTGATACCAAAACCAGGCAAAGACATCACTCAAAAGGAAAATTACAGACCAATATCCCTCATGAATATAGATGCAAAAATCTTCAACAAAATCCTA
>NW_006922768.1:41312-44058 GCF_000298275.1 Orycteropus afer afer
TATGCAAAACCAACAGCCAATATTCTTCTCAATGGAGAGAGACTGAAACCATTTCCCTTGCAAACAGGAAACAGACAAGGATATCCTCTATCACCACTTCTATTCAACATTGTACTGGAAGTCCTAGCCAGGGCCATAAAGCAAGAAAGGGAAGTCAAAGGCATCCATATTGGTAAGGAAGAAGTTAAACTACCCCTATTTGCTGATGATATGATCCGATACCTAAAAAACCCAAGAGTCTCAGTTAAAAAAAAAAAAAAAACTAGTGGAACTAATTGAGATATTTTGCATAGTGGCAGGGCACAAGATCAACATTCAAAGATCACTTGGAATTTTCTCTTTTTCAGCAAAGAGATTGCTGAAAAAGAGATAAGGAAATCAATACCATTTATAATAGTAATTATCCAAACAATAAAATACTTGCGGATAAATCTTACCAGGGACACAAAAGATCTGTACAAAGAAAACTGTAAAAAGAAATCATAAGAGATGTACACAAAGGGAAGAACATACCATGCTCATGGATAGGAAGAATGAATATTGAAAATATCAATTCTACTTAAAACAGTCTAATCTTTTCATTCAATGCAATCTCAATACAGATCCCATCAACATTCTTTGAGGATATGGAAAAAACAATCATTAACTTTATATGGAAAGGCAAGAGACCTTAGATAAGCAAAGCATTATCCAAGAAGAACAATGTAAGAGGTCTCACACTTTGAAATCTCAAAACCTACTATCCAGCGACAATATTCAAAACTGCTTGGTATTGGTACAACAATAGACGATAAGAACAATGGAATAGAATTGAAAACCAGTAATAGATCCATTGACCTATGGTCAGCTGATCTTTGACAAAGGGCCGAAATCCATTAAATAGAGAAGAAATTGTCTGTTTAACAAAGGGTGCTGGCAAAACTGGATATCCATTTGCAGAAATATGAAGCAAGGTCTGTAACTTACACCATACACAAAAACTAACTCCAGGTGGATCGAAGACTTAAATGTGAAACTTAAAACTATAAAGTCTCTCAAGGAAAAACTAGGGGCTAATTTAGGGGCCCTAATATATGGCATAGGAGTTCTGGTGGTATAGTTCCTAAGGCATTTGACAGCTACCCAGAAGTTTGGTGGTTCAAACCCATCAGCCATTCCTCAGAAGAAAGATTGTGCAATCTACTTCCATAGAGATACCACCTTGGAAACCCAAGGAGGGGTCACTATGAGTCAGAATTGTCTCGATGGCAGTGAGTTTGTTTCTTGGTCAATATATGGCATAAATAGACTATCAAACATAACCCAAAATGCACAAACAGCAGAAGACAGGCTAGATGAATGGGACCTTCTAGAAATTAAATTTTTATGTGCTTTCAAAGACTTCTCCAAAAGAGTCAAAGGAGAATCTACAGATTGGGAAACATATTTGCCAATGACGTATCTGTCAAGGGACTTAATGACATATCTGTCAAGGGACTTATCTCTAAAACTTACAGAAAACTCCAATACCTCAACAACAACAAAAAAAAAAGACAATGCAATTATAAAATGGGCAGAAGACGAGATAGACACTTCACCAAAGAGGATATCCAGAGAGCCAAGAAACACAGGAAGAAATGCTAATGATCACTAGATATTAAAGAGATACTAATCAAAACAATGATGAGATAGCATCTAGCCCCAGCACTAGCAGCAAAATTTGACAAGACCAAAAAAAAAAAAAAATGCTGGTGAGGATGTGGACAGATTGGGACTCTCCTACACTACTTCTGGGACTATCAAATAATACAATCACTGTAGAAAACAGAATGAGGATTCTTAAAAAGTTGGAGTCAGAAATACCATTTGACCCTGTCATTCTATTACTAGGTATTTATCCTAAGGAGAGAGAGCCAAAAAATAGATATATGCACACCCATATTAATTGCAGCATTGTATACAGTAGCCAAAAGAGAGAAACAGCCTAGGTTCCCATCAACAGAAGAATGGCCAACCAAACTATGGTACATATATACAATGGAATGCTTGGAATGCTACACAACTCTAAAAACATAGAATTTGCAAAACACCACATAATGTGGATGAACTTGGAGGCCATTATGCTGAGTGAAATAAATTGATCTCAGAAGGACAAATATTGTATTAGTCCATTATTGTAAAATTCAAGGAAAGCTTTATATATGTAAAGAAATTTTCTTTGTTGTCTGCCAGGTTGGGAGGGCAGAGGAGTGAACACTGTTAGATAGGTAGAGACAAGTATTGATTTGGGTGAAGAGAAGGGCAATGTACCAAATTTGAGTTATCAATATGGTAGCATTAAGGAAGAGGAAGACAGAGAGGTGCAGGGGAGGCACAAACAATAAATATGAAACCTTTTGCACATCCATTACTGCATGGTCAGTCGAGGCAAATATTGATCTATGGGTGGATAGATGGATGGACAGGCTGAACTATTAGGTATGTCTAAGAAGTGGGTAATGTACCTATGACAGTGTATAGGGTTGGCAGTGTTTCTACAAGTGTATTTTTATGTTTTGTAAGAATTTCCAGGTATATGTAGAGCTGACAAGGAACAAGTTGTAGGTACTTCTTGGCCACAGCCAGCTACCTGGAGGGAGCAGGTAGTGGGATATGTGATCCTCAGCCTATATGACAATGAGACCAGAAGAACTAGATGTTGCCTGGCTACCACTATAATCCACTCAGAGGGGGATCTATGTAGGAAATCCTGGCTAGAGTGGGAGAA
>NW_006922768.1:44921-55947 GCF_000298275.1 Orycteropus afer afer
AAGGAGTTGGGTTCAACTTGATGGCACATAAGAAGAACAACATATACGTATGTATGTATGTATGCATGTATGTATGTATGTAAACACAAAAAGAGCTCTGGTGGCATAGTTCCTAAGGCATTTGACTGCTAACCAGAAGACTAGAGGTTCAAACCCACCAGCCACTCCTTGGAAGGAAGGTTGGGCAATCTATTTCCATAGTGATACTGCCTTGGAAACCCAACAAGGAGGCACTATGAGTCAGATCCAACTCCAACGCAATGAGTTTATATACTTACTCATATAAATATACTCATACATATAAATTGAATCTGCTAATTATATATATGGTGTAGGTATATATGAGAGCTCTGGTAGCATAGTGCCTAAGGCACTTGACTGCTAACCAGAAGGCTGGTGGTGCAAATCCACCAGCCACTCCTCGAAAGGAAGTTTCGGCAATCTACTTCCATAATGTTACCTCCTCGGAAACCCAAGGAGGAGGGGTCACTATGAGTCGGGAGTTAGGTCTGACTCAATAGTACATAACAACAATAACAACAACAATAACAGGCATATATATGTACATATATATATATACATACCATATGTATAATTAAAATATTTTTTTTGTCTAAGATGTTTGAAAATGAACACACACAACACACACATACCTACCATGAATGTTAAGTGTTTTGGTGTAGCCAATGGCCTGTTCCTGTTCTGTTTTCAGGAGCAGAGATAGCTCCTATGAAGCACTTCAGCAGTTACAATGCTTGCCTTGATCATTGATTAAATAGATTTTTCTGTCACTCATGTGAAAGAATTTCAATGTGATTCATTGACAAGATGGTAAAGACAACCAGTATTTCATCCAAAGCTATAGGAATCTTTTTATTTATTTATTTTTTCTCAGTAGGTCTGACACTGCACACATTTTTTTAAGGTCTGTGACATTTATTCTGGACATCTCCTTTCTCACTGTCAGTATCTTTCACCTTCACGTTACTTTCCCTTTGCCTATCCTAGTCCAAACTATTCCATCACTCACCACAACTTTTGAAAACTATGGTATTTTACTGCTTTATGGCAGAGTTAATAAACTCTTGGCTCCAAGACTTATATATTGTTGTTGTTGTTGTTATGCGTCGTCGAGTCAGTATAGCTCTTGGAAATTTTGCCTAGTGCTTGTGCTTTAAAAACAAAACAAAATAAAACAAAGAATCAAAGCAAACACACAAAAAACTAATGTTGGTTCTTAAATCTAGATTTCTGGCTTTTCTTCAATATAATTAGTTACTCTGACTCTGCTAATTCTGCCTTTCCATAGAGCAGTAATTGACAAGAGTTGAATAGAAGCTGCTTTTCTAGAAAGATTAGGTAGTCCCCAATTCACAGAGGTTCCTTCAGTCTCTTTTGTATTATGCTTGGATTTAGTCTGTTTCTCTCATTTATATTTACAGTATTGCCCTTGTGTATTTTTGAGTTTGTGACCCCTATTAAATAATTTAATCAACTGTCAACTAAACCCAATTTACATGGTTATTGATAAGACAATATCTCCCACTGGTACACATTAATAAGACATACTAAAGCCTTCAACATTTAAACCTTTCAAATTGATTAAAAAAAAAAAAAAAGGATGAAAAGTTTGGTTAAACAAAAAATCTGTTTATAGAGTCATCTTTTAACAGAAAGTTGTTACTGAGTCTATCTTGTAAAAACCTCATAATTGTGGGATGCCAAATCTAGTTTGGCCTTATGATCTTCTTATAACATTATTTTGATTCTTTATATTTATACCTGTAAATGTTAAGGAGGGTAGATTCAAAAATCTTTCTCTATCTCACTGTTTCCTCCTCTATCATGATTTCATCTTTATTTGCTTCTTGGTATACAAGACTGAGATTTATTACGTCCTTATGGATGCCATCTTTCTGCTCCATTCTTATTTAGACAGAGTTCTTTATATTCTCAGATATTATGCATACCACTATTATAACTTTATCACACATAATTGAAAGTTTTCAGTTTTCATGTATGGCAATAATGGCTTGCCATAAATGGAGCGGTCTGCATCCGTAAAGATTTACTGGTTTGGAAACTCAGTGGAGGTCCTTATGAGTCAGAATCCACTAGATGGCAGTGAGGTTTTTTTTTTTTTTTTTTTTTTTAAGTACTGATAAGTTCTGTTTCTTTAATATTCTCTTTAATCAGATCATCTACTCTACACCTTAATTGGAAGAAGCCCTAAAGGGAACTTCTACCTTAATGAGTAGTTCCTAATTGGTGCAAATAAGTAATGAGATCAACTGTCCGCCAAAAGGGTAGAGACTCAGTTGGAGGTCCATGTTTGCCCCGAGGTGCCTTGGGAGCAAAGCCTAGTAGGCCTACTTCTGAAAAAATCAGCCATTTTAAACCCTATGGAGTATAGTTCTACTCTGAGACACACAGTGTCATTATGAGTTGGAATCAACCTGTGCAGCAGCTGTTTTAATTTTTTTCCTTTTTGTTCCTACTTTGAGCTAAGAAAGATTCCCAAGAAGTCAACACATTCAAGGATAAGTCTTCTGCCAACAGTGGTCTATGTTGATATGCTAATTAAGAGAAGCTCTTATGGTCTCTATAGTATTTGGACAGGGGAGTCTTAGCTGAGACTGAAGCTCCACTCTAAAATCCAGATACTCTTAGCAATTCATTTAGCCTTGATTATCTGATATGTTACATGGGTCATTTCCTAGAAAGTACTAAATCCCTTCAGCACACTCCTGTTCCTCCTCATAAAAAACAAAACAAAACATGCAAGCAGCTATCTAGATGCAACAATGGGTTTCTCCTCCTCTGGAGCAAAGAAGAATGAAGAAAACCAAAGACGTATAGAAACAATTAGTCCAAGGACTAGTGGAAGATGCAAAACTTAGTCTACATGACCATAAGACCAGAAGGACTAGATGGTGCCCAGATACCACTGTCAACCACTTGGAAAGGGATCAGTGCAGGAGATCTTAGATAGAGTTGGAGAAAAATGTGGAAGAAAACTTAAAATCATAAAAAAAAAAACAAAAAAAAACGACCAGGCTTACTGGTCTGATAGAACCTGGTGAAACTCCCAAGATTATGGCCCCTATTTACCCTTCAATCCTGGAACTGAATTCACTCCCATGGCTTCCAGCAAAACAATATACAGGTATATAGGTTGAACATTTATACCAGGAAGATACACTTCTTAAAATAATCAATCATGGGAGATCAAAAGGGCAGTAATTATTGCACATGGAAATAGCTCTGAGGGGCAGGAAGACATAGGAAAGAACGACACAGGGAAGAGGTAATTACAGGGAGGAAGTATGAAAAGAGCTATTAAAGAGGGCTATGTGGAGATTACAGTCAATGTTTTAAAACAAAATGTATGAACCACTGTATGGAAAATGAATTTGCTCTGTAAACTTTCACCCAAATCACAATAAAAATTAAAACAAAACAAAACAAAAAAACACTCGAGACTTATTTTCTTTCTAATTAACACATTTCCACCAATTGTAATTTGCATTTTAATACTTTTGAATTTCAAATACTCTAGTACTTGGGATAGGGATTAAATTGTTGCTGTCTACAAATTTTTCTTCTTTACCTCAAACATAAAGTTAGTTAACAACTTTCTGAAAGGGGGAATCCTTTAACAATTTTATTAGTATGGAGATGTGATAGACAGAATTCTAAGATAATATACAAAATTCCTGTCTCCTGGCTTGAACATGTGTGGGTATACTTGACCTAATGAGGAAAGTCACTTTAAAGTAAAGTCTAGAGGTCAAGACAAGGGAAATCAAAGCAATTTGGGGATGCATTAAAAGTTACTGACTTTCAAAGAGCAATTTTCATGTTATGGAGATGATCACATGGCAAACACCCATTGGGTGAACGTTAAGATCTGAGAGCAACTCCCAGCCAACAAAAATAAATAAGACTTCAGAGCGATAGTTATTAAGAGGTAAATTCTGGCAACAAACAGTGGGCTTGGAAAGAGGCTCCTGAGCACTAGATGAGAACATAGACCAACAGACATCATCATTTCAGCCTAGTGAAACTCTGAAGATAAATATCCAGCTATGATTTCTCCAACTTCCTACTTACAGTGTTGCTTTAAACCACTAACTGGGCTGCAATTTGTTATGCAACAATATGAAACTAATATAGAGAACACTTATTATGAGCCAGAGAAAAAGACAATATCTCAATGAGTTATTCTATATTGAAGAGAAATATAGCCCTTTACACTAAACTGTATGGTCCCTTCCAACCAAACTAAATATGGCTGTTGTGTTGGATCTCGCTCATAGCGAACCCTCCTTGGGTTTCTGAGGTGGTATCACTACAGAAGTAAATTGCCCCACCTTCCTTCTGAGGAGTAGCTGGTGGGTTTGAAACACCAGCCTTCTTGTTAGCAGTTAAATGCCTTAAGCACTACACCACCATAGCTAGCATTGGCCTAATATCTGGATCATGATAGGGAGCACATTTTTGTTGAACAACCTGATAAAGAAGAGAAGCAAGCAAATTGGTTGCTATTTTAAGAATTGTAATAATTAAAAAGAGAAAAATATTGAGGGTACAATTTGAAGAAATAGTAGGATTGAGTTGATAATTTTAAGGTAGCATACATTTTAGCAAGTGCATAAGTTTCAGCAAAAGACATTGAGAATGAAAGAGGACAAGCACGTAGAGTAAATTATCATGTACCTAATATGAATTCTGTCACCAAATGATGAAATATGGACAGTCCAGTAATTACCAGTTTATTCTGAGAAGAACAACTGAAGGCATGTCTAGTTCTTAGCAATATTTAAACATAATGTATAAAATATAATCACTTCAGCCTTTAACAGAGTGAAGGTGCACACAAGGTGCACATACATACAGATGAAATGCATTAAGTGAAATCTAGGGTCCCTGAAAATCCTATATTTGAAATAAAGTATGTGTGAACACGAAAGGCACAGGAGGCTTTACAATCTAATGTTATACAGAAACAAAATCTAATACAATTTGAGACTTCATACAGAGAGCAATCATATCAGGGAGTAGGAAGGTAATAGTTCCTCTTTACTAAGTTCTGGTAATAGCATTGGGAATACATTGCACGTTCTATCCTGGGGATCTCAGAAATGAAAAAAAGGATATTTATCAGATAGGAATAAGTGCAGGAAGAGAGTACTGAAGGTTGAGGTCTTAGAAAGATTGAGGCATTTTGGGAAAATAAGAAAATAACTTATAACATCTAATTGAGCCAAATCATCTGGAGTAGGTGAGATTTTTTTCAGTTGGAGAGTATAGTCACAGAGGACTCTGAAGACATTACTAGGGCATTGCTTCTTAAAGGTTCCCTGAAAACAATTTCTTTAGGAATTTGAATGGGCACTGGAAAGCAATTTTTCTCTCCGATGATCTTTCCTATCACTTCTACTCTTCACCATGTTATTTAACACTTTTTAACTGTGCAGAGCTCTATTTTTTTCTTCTTTTTATTAGAAACTATAAATTACTTTATACTGAAATTTATTCAGGTTTTATTTTTATTAGTATTACTGTTATGATTATTATTTATAATAAATTAACAATATTTCAGATTTCTGTATAATGGACACATTAATAATATTTGAAGATGCATACATTCTTAATTAGGAGAATGTTGAACTTGTTTTTTGTTGCTGTTGTTGTTGTGATTTGGTGGAAGATTTACAGAGCAAATTCACTTTCCATACAGCAGTTCACATATACTTTGTATCATGTCATTGACCACAGTTTACCATAATGCAACAGCTCCCCTCCCTCTTCCTCCCCATAGTTACCTCTTTCCAGTGTCCATCCCTCCATACACTCCTGCTCCCTGAGCTGTCTCCCTGTGCATAAGGCAGCCCTTCTTTCTCCCATGATTGTTCTCTCCAAGCAATGTATCTACTTGAGGTAAATGTTTAACTCTTATGCATGTATTTTGTTTGGCTGGAAACCACAGGTGTGGGAGAATGTTGAACTTGTTAATCTGATTTACACATTGACAGAATAAACGATGTTGGGATGGCACATTGCATGTTTTTCATGTGTTTCTTAGAACTTTAGAGAAATCTGGAATATATAATTATATAATAAAAATGACAATAAGACAAATTCTCAACACTTAAGTAATTTAGAATCCTTAAATAAATTATATTTTCAATTTCATGTGAAAACTGGACAATGAAAATGGAAAACTGAAGAAAAATTGATACATTCAAATTGTGGTCTTGATAAAGAATACTGAATATAACTTAGGCTTCCAGAAGAATGAACAAATCTATTTTAGAGGATGTGCAGCAAATATAATCATTAGAAGTGAGGATGGCACAATTTTTTCTGCTTGCTTTGGATATGTTATCAGCCGGGATCAATCACTGGGGAAAGACATCATGCTTAGCAAAGTTGGAGGATCAACAGAAATGAAGAAGCTCTTCAAAGAGACAGATTGACACAGTGGCTGCAGCAATGTGCTCAAACATAGCAACATTGTAACAGTGGTGCAGGACTGAGAAACCTTTCATTCTATTATACCTCAGGTTTAATAAGTGCTGGCTCTATGGCACCTAACAACAATGATAAATAAATGCACTATGACATTTGTGGGAGCTCTGGTAGCGTAGTGCCTAAGGCACTTGACTGCTAATCAGAGGGCTGGCAGTTCAAACCCACCAGCCACTCCTCGGAAGGAAAGTTGGGCAATCTACTTCCATAGTAATACTGCCTCGGAAACCCAAGGAGGGGGTCGTATGAGTTGGGGCCTACTCGGCACATAACAACAACACGCCAAATGCATGATGTTTGGTTTCATTTTCACAGCCAAAAGCCTCTGACAGTAGTGTCTGTCTTATAGTTAAGTTCCTTTTTTCTTTAATTTTTATTTGCCTAATCCACAAATTGAATGGGTTTTTTAAGAGAATTTTTCAAAATTCTTGAAAGCACATTTAAATGTATTTCAATTATTTCCAGTGAGATATTTTTGTTTTATGATGAACTTATTTTATTTTTTGTGTCCTTAAGATCTTCTTGATTATTTCTCCTGAAAGAAGTGGTACTACTCAGTAGAGACTGGCCACAGTGAAGCTCTTTCATGTTTCTTGTGATGGATTTCTTGTATTATAATCCCCTGATAGGGCCTACTGTGGTATATATTGATGTTGTTCCTGGCTCCTTTATCCCCCTCCTCACCTCCTTTTACAGTTTATTCCTTGGATTTAAAAAAAAAAAAAAAAATCAAAGTTGTTTTTGTTTCCCTTTGGACTTGTAGAGCTAGGAGTTGTTACCTTTGTGTCTGTGATTGATCTTGAGAAACGTAAAAAACCAAATCACAATCTCTGAACAGCAGAAGGATTTGCCTGCCATAAGAAGGCTAAATGGTAACACTCAGTTCCTCTTACTGATCAACACTGCTTGTACTAAGCAAAAGGTGAAGGGTTTTTAAAATGCATTTTTTTTTTTTTTGCAAGCATTTATTTTCTTTTAGGTCAGTTCATTTTTGTCAAAAAGGAGTCAATAGTATATGTAAATAAAGACCATTACACAGTAAATGATTATGTGATTTTTCATACTAAACCTACTGCCATCAAGTCTATTCTGACTCAGACTAACCCTTTAAGACAGAGCAGAACTGTCCCCTAGGGTTTCTAAGGCTGTACATCTTTACAAAAGCAGAATGCCCCATCTTTCTTCCATGGAGTGTCTAGTGGGTTCAAACCACTGACCTTTTGATTAGCAGCCAAATACTCTAACCACTGCACCTTGTTATTTGTAATAGTGTGATAAATGATAAGAACAGAGGTTTACAGATGAGATGAGAGGAAGCAATTAGGACTTAATGAGCCACCTCTTAGTAAATCCATCTAAATGATTTCATAGAGGAGTTTCAAGCAATTGGAGAGATACATAGAAAATGTTTTACTGTTTCTTCTAATTCCCTTTGTTGATAGGAAATGAGTTCCCTAAATACAATTCCAATCTTATTCTACTTTATAAAGAATTGAATCTGAAATTTAGGTTTTTTTTTTTTTTTTTTAAAAAAAAAAAAAAAAAGAGAAAGAAAGAACTCACTGCTGTCGAGTCAGATCCAACTCATAGAGACTCTTTCTTTGGTTTCTGCAGTGGTATCTCTATGGAAGTAGATTGCCCACTCTTCCTTCCAAGAAATGGCTGGTGGATTTGAATAGCAAGCCTTCTGGTTAAAAGTCAAATGCTTTGGGTCCCGCAATTTAAATCTCTTATTTATTTATTTTTGTTGTTGTTCATGGTCTTATTTACCCCAACTCAGGTAAGACTTATAGCTCCGGATTTAAAGATTTGGGTCATTTATTCTCTTTCAACTGATCCCAGGATTTGCTCCACATCTACAAGTGAGAGGAAGAGACAAAGGGAAAGAAAAGTCCTTATCCCATCACCCTTGGTGAGTTGGTTGATATCTTCAACTACACCAGTACATGTTGTTACTTTGTAACTAGCAAGTCATGAAGGGAGAGTTGCTGACCCTTTCTTTGGTCCCAATGATGACATAGTACTACTTTTCATTCTGTAGCTGAATGTGGTGGGTGGAGGCTCTAGCAGGTCTTGCTAGTAAGCATCTCCTTTTGAGATAAGACTGCATAATCTGACTGTTCCTCACTGGGTGACTTTAAACCATATTCCTCTGGTGACCTCTATACCAGGCAAGCCCATAGTCATTGATCTCAAATATCTTTGTTATGTTGTTGTTATGTGCCATCGAGTCGGAGCCGACTCATAGCGACCCCTCCCTGGGTTTCTGAGGCAATATCACTACGGAAGTAGATTGCCCAACCTTCCTTCCGAGGAGTGGCTGGTGGGTTTGAACCGCCAGCCTTCTGGTTAGCAGTCAAGTGCCTTAGGCACTATGCTACAACAGGGTTCTAAATAAGAGAAGGTGGAAAAGGGTAGAATGCCTTTATCTTCTCTCTTTAATACAGTCAACAGTGGTATTTGTCAGTCATTTGTTTGTTTGTTTGTTTTCCTGAATCAAGAAAGAGCAACCAGAGCTACAAATAAATACACATGTAACTAGAAAATGTTCATTCTTGCTTTCTTATACTTCTAGTTCCTTGGGTTTGTAAGGGAGAACCAGTTGATTGCCATTCCCAGTTTCCAAAGGGAGGTGAGAAAATGAGGTTGTCACCTTTTCCAGACACTATACTTTCTCAAAGACAACCACCTACCTCTTTCACTTCTTTCATTGTCAGTCATGAGCTCTAAAGTATAGTTTATGAAGAAAATAAGAGTTTTTACTTGGCTTTTTATATTACAAATTCATAAGAATAAAATTATTTGGCAAAGGGTATACTTCCTGTCAGCAGGGTGATATTAGTGCAATAATCACATCCCTGAATATTATTCTTATCCTGTCATGCTATGTGCCAAGGAATAGGACTGGCTATTATAATGATAGGAATCTGGGAATGTACTCTAAATGCAAAATTTATTCCTGCTCTCAGCCATCTGTTTTATCATACATAACTTTTTTTTTTTTTAAATTAAAAAAAAGATATCTTTCCCCCCTACCAACTAGAGACAAGGCTTAAAAACCAAATATGTTTAAAGATATAAATACTTGCTTAAATTAATGGTAAGTTGTAAACATCTTAGATTTTTTTCTTTGACAATAGTTTCCAAGAAGGTTGGGCAATCTACTTCTGTAGTGATATCACCTCAGAAACCCAAGGAAGGGTCACTATGGAGTCAGATCTGACTCGACAGCAGGGTGTGCATTAGTAATTTTAATTATAAATGTGTGTAGCTAATATGATAGGTAATGTAAGAGGAAAATAAAGTAATGAAAATGGGTTCTGGGGATCTATTGCAGCAAATACTACTTCATAGCACACAACAACAACAGTTTTACTTGAAATTGGTCCTATTGTAAGACACAAGAGTTTTCAGGAGGATCCAATTCTACTTAACCAAATAAATAAATAAATAAATAAATAAGCCCATACCTACTGCCATCTAATTGAGTCTAACTCATAGTGACCCCCATTTAGTTTCCAAGGTGGCAAATACTCATGGAAGTAGATTGTTCCATCTTCCTTCTACAGAATGGATGGTGGATTTGAGCCCCCAGCCTTCTATTCTAGTTAGTAATCAAATGCCTTAGGCAGTGAGCTGCCAGAACGCCTTAATTTTATCTATTCTATTCTAAATAATCTTTGCTCTTTTATCACACCTTTGATGTCTCTTGTACCATTTGGTTATGGCACTTAATCAGCCGAGGCTTTTCCCCACAATATATTTATTACATCTCCATAAAATTTTCACCAGGAGCTCTGGTGGCATAGTGCCGAAGGCATTTGACTGCCAACCAAAAGGCTGGCGGTTCAACTCCACCAGCCACTCCTCGGAAAGAAGGTTGAGCAATCTACTTCCATAGTGATATTGCCTCGGAAACCCAAGGAAGGGTCGCTATGAGTTGGATCCAACTCAATGGGAGTGAGTTTGGTTTTTGGTTTGAATATTTTCCTCTGATTAAAATCATCTCTTCTCTTCTTTCAGTATCTTCCTAACTGAGTACCATGATTGTTCAAAAGATTCTTAGCTAGGTAGTTTGGAATTTCATGGTGTTCAGGATTAGAGGAACAAAAGAATTTAGTTCCTGCTGCTCAAGTGGATCAATTACTTAGATAATAACTTATATAGTAGACCATTACACTTATATCCCCCAGATGGAAAACAATTGTCTGTGGAAATTAAATGATAATGGATATAACACCTCTATTTTATATTAAATTTGAAAGACTGTGATTGTGACAGTTTATTTTGAGAGGTACTGACACGTTATTAAAGTTTAGGAATGTTTATTAAATTGTATATCAATATTGAAAGGTCCACTTCTACACACCCAAACTGAGTGACATCTTCATCAGGAGGGTCAGATACACAGCAAGATGTATAGATCAGACAGAAGTTTGTGTGCATTGACAAATACATGGCCCAAACATTTGTAAACCCAATAATTAATAAA
>NW_006922768.1:56047-68481 GCF_000298275.1 Orycteropus afer afer
ATTTTATTATTCAAATTATATTATTTTATTGATTCCTAGATGATTCTAGAGTTATTAAATATCTGAAATAAATTTTAATCAAAATAATAATCAAAACATATGTATCATAAAATGAGTTCTTGCGAAGAAAAAAAAATATCTTGGGAGAATATTAGCCATAAAATATAAAAGCCAGTTACTGACTTCTAAGTGGTATCAATCTTGTTCTCACTTCCATCTATCCTTCTAGTTAAGACTCCACAAAGCAGCCAGTGTAATATGGGAAAAAAAAAAAAAAAAAAAAAAGCTTACATTATATCAAATTCTCTAATGGCTTTCATCAATTCAAAATAAATTTCAGGCACGCTGACAACCATGTAAACAACTCCAAGTGAAATCTGAGCTGGGTAATGTTTTCGGCCTTATCCATTTTTATTGTTCCCCTACTATGTTTCACCTCTAGCCACACTGGTTTTCTTCCTGTTCCTGGAACATAACCAGCTGACTCATGTCTCTAAATGTTCTTGCTGTTTTCTCTTCTCAGAAAATCCTTTCCTTGAAGGCTACCATGGCACACTCTCTCTTCTCTTTGCTCTATCCAGTCAGAGCGCTTGGGGTGATAATCGTACATCAGTAACAATTAACAGAGTTAAAACTTGGATATTGGCTCCTAAATATCATATTCCTTAGAAAGGGACCAATGCTTCTTGTAGAAATGTCTGGTTTCAAGTTTGGGCCAGAAAAGAACAAAAAGTACTTAAAGCAGAAACTGCTCACAGAATGGAAGGGGAAATGTCGACATGACACAAAAGCAAGTGTTAACAAGGCCAAATTGCCAAATTGAGGCTAATGTGAGTATGCGAATAATAGTGACATAGTGTCTAAGGCACTTGACTACTAACCAGAAGGTTGGTGTTTCAAATTCACCAGTCACTCCTCAGAAGGAAGATTGGGAGATCTACTTCTGTAGTGATACTGCCTCAGAAACACAAGGTGGGGTCACTATGAGTCAGAGACAACTCGAAGGCACATAACAACAACAACAACAACAACACAGTTTATTGTGCAATGAATAAACTAGGAACTCATGAGTTGGTAAAGAAAAAATATGTGAATAAATAAAATGAGAATTTTATGAAGAATAGGGTACTTGCATACATTCAAACATCTCTCTATGTAATCCTTACTAATTATAAATGGGTAAAAGAGTAACTTTATATTGGAAAATCCTGTCAGATATCACTTCAAGGGAACAATGAGAACATCATCAATGATGGGACAGATATTTATTATGCACCATTTATTAGAAGGCAGTACAAACAATACACCACCCTACCTCTGATGTTTCCACCAAATGTGTATAACTTGAGTCTCATTGTTGCTGGGTGCTGTGGAGTTAGTTCTGACTTACAGCACCACTATGTGCAACAACAAAACACTTCCTGATCCAGTGCCATCCTAACAATTGTTATGTTTGAGTCCATTGCTGCAGCATTGTTGCAATCCATCTTATATAGGGTCTCTATCTTTTTCATTGGCCCTGTACTTTACCAAACAGGATGTCCTTCTCCAGGGACTGGAACCTCCTGATAACATGTATAAAGTACATAAGATGAAGTCTCACCTATGTTATAAGGAACATTCTGATTATACATCTTTCAAGACGTATTTGTTCGTTTTTCTGCCAGTCTTTAGTATATTAAATAGTCTTTGCCAGGTCTATAAGTCAAATACATAAGTTCTTTGGTCTCCCTTATTCATCATTCAGCTTACACATGCATATGTAGCAATTGAAAATACCACAGCTCGGGTCAGGTGCACCGTGATCCTCAAAGTTATATCTTCACTGAATCTCATAATAAGGATATATTAAACAAATCTTAACAGTGGGACAGTTTATAAAATAACTGACCCATAATCTTCAAACTATCAAGGTGTTTAAAACCAAGTAAATATCGAGGAAGTATTCCCAACTGAAGGAGAATTGAGGAGACATTTACATTCAGTGCATGATTCTAAAAAAAAAAAAAATCCTATAAAAGACATTATTGAAACCAGTGTGGTGGTAGTTAAGGTTATGTTTCAACTTAGCTGGGCCTGGTTTTGAGTGGCAAGGCAGCTGGATGTAGTATTCTCCATGATGAGACTGGTAATCAACTCCACTGTGGAATCTACTATGAGCAGCTGAATAGCTGCCTTAGGGATGTGGTCTACTTCCAGTTTATAAGAAGATGCTTTATGAAAGGTCTGAACTTTTTAGCACATCTGGATCCTGTTTTTGGCTGAGTCTTCATCTCAATGGTTTGCCATTTTTTCTGCTGGTCTTGGGACTGTTTTTGGACTTGAGCTAATGGCTTGCCATGTTGCTTAATAATTTTGGGACTGTGCCATTTTACTTAATAATTATTTTATTAAATATTAAATATTTACTTAATAATTGCTTAATAATTTTGGGACTGTGCCATTTTACTTTCTTACAGACCTGCAGTTTGTCAGCCTCAGCAGTCAGCAGCTGCCTGAGTTAAGAGACACTTCCAGATCCATTGTACTGGGAGCAAAAGGCAGAGCTGAATACCAAGGTCAAGTGGCCCACACGCAGCCCTAAAACTGGCACTTAAACTCTGGCTTCTAACCTCCTAAACTGTAAGAGATTAAATCCCTGTGTGATAAAGTCAGACATGATAAAGTCATACACTTGTGGTACTTTCTGCTAGACCAGCACTAGAGAACCAAAACCAGCAGTGACAAAACGTGAATAGGGTCTGAGGAGCAGAAAATATAGTAAGCAGCCTCTAAGATGCTCCCAATATTGTGACTCTGGATATTTATGGCCTATGATATTCTCTTCCCTTTGTCTACATACTGGATCTAGCAACTCACCTCTATTAAAAACAGTATGGTAATATGGTATGACACCTTTCCTACGATTAGATGATGAATAGACTTTTTTTTTTTTTTTTTGCATTGGGTAAATCTGCAAAAATCTATTTTTTAGGAGTTTTTTTACATTCAATGTAATGAGCACATTTAGTGTCATTCCTCATTCGCCATATCCAACCCTAACCCAGTCTCCTCCCCTCCCTATCCTGTAAAATTCCCCTGTGCCCCTCATATTTTTTGCACATGAATAGACTATTGATTCTATATTCTGCCCTCTCTTTTGCTCTTTCATGTTCTCATTGTGATGGAAGTCAGCTGCCACGTTTTGATCTTCTCAATGAAGAGCCCACATGACAAGGATATGAAAAGAACCTTTGAATGACAGCCATAGAGGACCTGATTCAAAACCTCAGTTCAACAAC
This sequence comes from Orycteropus afer afer, assembly GCF_000298275.1. Classification (NCBI taxonomy): domain Eukaryota; kingdom Metazoa; phylum Chordata; class Mammalia; order Tubulidentata; family Orycteropodidae; genus Orycteropus; species Orycteropus afer. The sequence goes on from NW_006922768.1 coordinate 59,329, forward strand.
CTACCAAGAACTAAATCTTCTAGTCAACCATATAAGTAAGGTTGGAAACAGATTTTCCCTCACTCAGTACTTCAAATGAGACTACAACCCCAGATGAAGGGAAACATATGAAGTCAGCAGTTAATCCCAATGGCTCATTTCTCTTTATTTCTTGGTGAAGCTTTGATGATGACAGAAGTATTTATCAGGGTACCCACCATTTTAAGTTATCTGTAGAAATGCATTACTCCAATGAAGAGTTGACAGAACAGGAAATAAACTTGTATAAAGAAAGAGAGATGTACCATGTCTTTCAGGGTATGCCTATTTTTTTCTTCTTGTTGTTCTTGGTGCTGAGGAGTTAACTTCAACTCATACCATGATTATTTTTAACAGAATAAGGCATTGCCCAGTTTTGCACCATTTTAATAAACTGCAATATTTGAGCACATTGTTGCAGCTGCTGTGTCAATCCATTTCATTGAGAGTCTCCTTCTTTTCAGCTCACCTTCTTTGGTGAAATGTCTATTCATGTCTTCTGCCCATTTTTTAATCGGATTATTTATCTTTTTGTTATTGAGGTGTTGGAGTTTTCTACAAATTCTAGAGATAAGTTCCTTGTCAGATATGTCATTGCCCTTTATTTTTTTTCTTTTTTTTTTCCAATCAGTAGGTTCTCTTTTGACTTTTATGGAGAAGTCTTTGAAACCACAAGAAATTTATTTTTTAGAAGGTCCCATTCATTTTAGTTTGTCTTCTGCTATTTGTGCATTTTGGGTTATGCTTGATAGTCAATTTATGCCATGTATTAAGGCCTCTAAATTTGCCTCTCGTTTTTCCTTGAGGAACTTTTTAGTTTTAGGTTTCACATTTAAGTCTATGATCCATCTGGAGCTAGTTTTGTGTATGGTGTGAGGTACAGATCTTTTTTCCTTTTTCTGCAAATGTATATCCAGTTTCACCAGCACCATTTGTTAAACATACAAACTCTTGCCCATTTAATAGATGTTGGACCTTTTTCAAGGGTCAGCTGACCATAGGTCAATGGATCTATTTCTGTGTTCTCAATACTATTCCATTGGTCTTTGTGTCTGTCATTATACCAATACAAGGCAGTTTTCACTACTCTGGCTGTATAATAGGTTTTAAGATCAGAGAGCGTAAGAATGCTTACTTTGTTCTTCTTCAATAATGCTTTGCTTATCCAAGGTCACTTTCCTTTCCATATAAAGTTAGTGATTGTTTTTTCCATATCCTTCAAGAATATTGATGGGATCTGGATTGAGATTGCTTTGAATGTATAGATTGCTTGGGTAGAATTGACATTTTCACAATGTTCAATCTTCCTATCCACAAGCACGATAGGTTCTACCATTTAAGTAGATCTCTGTTTCTTGAAGCAGTCTTTTATACTTTGCATTGTACAGGTCTTTTGTATTCCATTTTTGTCCCAAGTACTTTATTTTTTGGTGTTGTTATTGTTGTTACGTGCTGTCGAGTCGGCCCCAACTCATAGCGACCCCTCCTTGGATTTCTGAGTATCACTACAGAAGTAGGATTGCCCAACTTTCCTTCCAAGGAGTGGCTGGTGGGTTTGAACAGCCAGCCTTCTGGTTAGCAGTCATGTGCTTTAGGCACTATGCTACCAGAGCTATTTGTAACTGGTGTTGATTTCTTTATTTCTTTTTCATCCATCTTCTTGCTGGTGTACAGAAATCAAATTGATTTTTGGATGTTGATCTTGTATCCTGTCACAATGCTAAAGCTCTCAATTAGTTCCAGTAGTTTTTTTTTTTTTTTTTTTTAATCTCTTGAGTTTTCTAGGTATAAGGTCTTATCATTAGTAAATAGCGATAATTTGACTTCTTCCTTACCAATTTGGATGCCTTTGATTTCCCTTTCTTGCTTATTGCTCTGGATAGGATTTCCAATACAATGTTGAATAGAAGCGGGATAGAGGGCATCGTTGTCTGGTTCATGTTCGCAAGAAGTGATGTCTTTGCCTGGTTTTGTTATCAAGGTTATGCTTGCTTCATAAAATGAATTTGGGAAGATTCCTTCCTTTTGTATGTTTTGGAATATTTGACTAGGACTGGTTTCAGTTCTTTTCTGAATGTTTGGAAGAATTCTCTGGTGAAACCATCTGGGCAAGACTTTTTTATTTTGGTAATATTTTTTATAACCTCTTCAATTTCTTCTTTTGTTATGGATCTGGTCAACTTTTGCACCTCATTCTGTGTTGATTTAGGTAAGTACTGTGTTTCTAGAGATCTATCTATTTCTTCCAGATTTTCAAATTTGTTGAAGTATAGTTCTTTACAGTATTCTGACATTATCCATTTTATTTCAGTCGGTTCCATTGTCATATTGCCCATTTTGTTTCTTATTCATGTTATTTGTACTCTCTCCCTCTTTTCTTTTTTTTTTAAATTTGCAGTGGAATGTCAATTTTATGATTCTTTTCACAAAAACAACTTCTAATCTTGTTGATTTTTTCTATTGTCTTTTTTTTCTGTTTAATTGATTTCTGCTTGAATTTTTATTAATTTCTTTCTCCTTGTGACTGTAGTGTTTTCTTGCTGTTCTTGTTCTAATTGTTGGAGCTGTTGGTTTAAAGTGGTGATTTTGGTCTTTCTTCTCTTTGATATGGGCATTTATTGCTGTAAATTTGCCTCTGATCACTGCTTTTGCTATGTCCCACAGATTTTGGTATTTTGTGTTTTCATTCTTGTTTGATTCAAGAAATTTTTTAATTTATTTTTTTTTATTTCTTCTGTTACCCAGTCATTCTTAAGGAGGGTGTTGTTCAGTTTCCAAGTGTTTGTTTTTTTCCATTGATCATCTTATTGTTGATTTCAATTTGATAGCATTTTGATCTAGAAGATGTTTGCAGTATTTCAATGTTTTTAAATTTATGCTGGCTTAACATACCAATTATCATGGAGAATGTTCCATGTCCACTGGAAAAGAATTATATTGTGCTGTTGTGGATGAAGTTCTGTAGATGTCTATAAGGTCAAATTGGTAGATTGTATTGTTTAGCTCTTCTGCATCTTTGTTGATTTTTTTTTTTTTTTTCAGTTCTATTTTTCATCAAAGGTAATGTATTAAAGTCTTCTACTATGACTGTGGAGACATCTATTTGCCTTTTCAATTCTGCTGAAGTTTGATTTATGTATTTTGGGACTCTTTCATTGGGTCCATAGACATTTGTGATGGTTATCTATTCTTATTCAATTGATTCTTTAATCCTTATATAGCATCTTTTCTTGCCTTTTATGGTGGTTTTTTACTTAAAGTCAGTTTGATCAGAAATTAACATTGCCACTCTAGCTCTTTTTTGGTTGCCATTTGCTTGATTTATATTTTTCCAACCTTTGAGTTTTACTCTATTTTTGTTTTTGTGTCTCAGGTGTGTCTCTTGTAGACAGCATATTGATGGGTTTTGTTTTCTTTTCCAGTCTGCAACCCTCTGTCTCTTGAGTGGTACATTGAATCCATTGACATTTGGTGTAATTATTGACAAGTATGAATTTGTTGCTGTAATTTTGTTATGTGTTTTTCATGGTGTTCCTGGTTTCTTTGTTCCATATAATTTTCTGTGCTGATCTCATTATGTTTATGAATCATGTTATCATTTCCTTTGTTGCTATTGTTTTCATATCTGCTAAATATTTGTGCTTGTCCTCTTTTTTATTGTTATGTGAAAGTTTAGCATTTTTCTTCGAGGTTACTCTGTGATTTATAATTGTCTCCCCAAGTCTAGAACAGTCCATGCTATCATGGGACTCTCTTGGTTTTCTCACCATTGAAAAGTTCAGTAACTGAACTCTTTTTTTTACCTCTTTTTGGTTTGTAATTGTCCTCATTTGTTCATTGATGTCTCTGGTTCCCTGTTTACAATCTTGTAAGCTTATTTTACTTTGGATATTCCATAGCTGTTTGGGTTCTGAGTTATGTCATCTTGTGTATTAATGGTCTTTTGTTGTTTGCTATTACTGATTCTCTGTTCAAAGGACTCCCTTTAGTATGTCTTGTAAGTTTTGTCTGGTTGTAACAAATTCCCTTAATTTCTGATTATCTGGAAATCTCCTAATTTCACCATCCTGTTTGATGGACAGTTTTGCTGAATATATAGTTCTTGGTTGGAAATTTTTCTCTTTCAGGGTTATATATATATATATATATATATATATATATATATATATATATCATCCTATTGCCTTCTTTCCTACATGGTTTCTGCTGAGAAATCAGAGCTTACTCTTTTACTCTTATTGGTTGTCCTTTGTAGGTAACTTTGTTTTTCCTGTGTCACTTTCAGGATTCTTTCTTTTCCTTTGGTTTTGATGCATGTGATGGTGAAATGTCTTGATGATTTTCTTTTGGGGTCTATCCTGTATGGAGTTCATTTTACTTCCTGAATGGATATATTCTCATCTTTCATCATATCAGGGGAGTTCTCTCCTAATAAATCTTCGACAATTTTCTCAGTGGTTTTATTTTTCTCTTCTTGTTCTGGAATCCGATTTCAATAGGTCATTTCTTTTGATGGTATCCCACATAAATCTTAGGCTTTCTTCATGTTGTTTTGATCTTCTTTCTGATGGATCTCTGTGGTGGTTATGTTTGTGTGTCAACTTGGCTGGGCCTGGTTGAGTGCCTGGGCAGCTGGATGTAGTATCCCTCATGATGAGACTTGTAATCAACTCCATGGTGGAATCTATTGTTAGCACCTGAGTAGCTGCCTTTGCGTATGTGGTCTGATTCCCATAAATAAGGAACAGCTTTGGGAATGGTCACTAGCTTATGGCATACTTGAACCCTGCATTTATCCATGTCAGTGTTCATCAGCGTGCCATGCTCTGCTGACCTTGACACTTTCAATGGACTTGAATGAATGGCCTACTATGTGGCTTGGTAATGTCAGGACTGTGCCTTTTCATTTGTCAACTTTGGGTCTGTCAGTTTCAGAAGCCAGCAGCTGTGTGAGTGAAGAAAATCTTCTAGCTCCAGTGGGCTTGAAACAGTAGGCAGAGCTAAACCTCAAGGATGAGGGGCTTTCACTCAGCCCCTAGTGCCTGGCACTTTGAACTTGGACTTAAAACCTCCAAATATGAAGAATAAACTCCTATTTGTTCAAGCCATACCATTTGTGATATATTCTTGTCAGAGTGGTAGTAAGCAACCTGAACAATCCCTTTCCAAAGAAGTATTCAGGTATTTGTCTTCAATCTCATTAATTCTGTCTTCAACTGATTAATGTTACTCCTTTCCCCTTTCAATGTGTTATGTATTTATGAAAATTTAGTATTAATCATCTGGATTTCTATCTGTAGATTTTGTATCATTTCTAATATTTCATTAATTTTATCATTTTGTTTTTGTGTTTTCTTCCAAAATTTTTCTAAGGTTTTATCTTGTGTTTTCCTTAACTTTGTCAGTGTTTCTCTTGATCTGTCTCTCAATCCTTTGAAGATGCCTAAGTATAATTCTTTTGAATTCCTTATCAGGGAGTTCTAATGCTGTTTCTCCTTCAGGGATGTGTTCTGTGTCTGTGTCCTGCTCCCTTCTTTCTACCACTTTATCTTCCTTCTTTGTGTGGACTGTGATGGTCTGTTGTCTCCAAGACATTGTAATGTTGTTTTATTTAGATCTCTGTTAGCTGTTTGTGAAGAGCATTTATGGGTAAGCCAGGTTATTCTTGATGGTTGTTTATTGTTGACCAGTTGGTGGAGAAGGGAGTGGTGGCTCTCACTCAGTAAGTGGAACTGCAGGAGGTATGTGGGTGTTGTTGCTCGTTGCTGTCTCCCACTCAGTTAGAAAAAAAACAATGATATAAAAATCATCAAAAAGTAAAAGAAAGCAGTCCAAAAACACCCTTTACACACACAGGTACAATCATAAATAAAGAAAATAAACAGTATCTGTGAAGGGGGCAATGAGAGAAAAGAGGTAGATTAGGAGAATAATGAAGAGAAAAAAAAAAATGCAAAACCAAAAATAAGTAGTGGGGAGAACCACAAGAAAGAAAGAAATTGGAACCAGGAATAAGGAAGAGAGAAAGTGCTGAAAACTAGAACCTTGGAAGGGAAAAGTAAAGAATAATAATAAAAAGTTCATAAATAAATAAATAATGGTATTTTTAAAGCAGACAAAAACAAACAAACTGAAAAAGGAGAAAAAAAAATCTGGGCAGGGCAAGGCAGGGCACTCAGACTCTGTTGGACTACACAGACTGGGATGGGATTCCTGCCTGCTCAGAAGGGGAGTGAGAATGAGGGATGGTCACTCCTCTGTTCACCAACAGTGTGTAGGGTATAAGAGTAACAAGGGAAATATTGCACCTTTCCAGTTGTTCAAGTCCTGAATGTCCTTGTGATCCCTGGCAAGTGGAGCCTATTCTTTGGTCCCTGGAATCCAAGAGAAGGCTGTCACTTTGAATATCCAAAATGGTCAAACCAATTCTAAACATTCAAAATGGCTGTGCTTTCTGGACACCCAAAAGTCCATGGCTCAGCCTGTCTCCCTTTTTGCTATTTCCCCTTTTATTCACTAGCCACCAGTGCAGTCCTCTGTGCAGCCCTGTCTTGCTGGGCTGATTTTTAGGTTACCCCTTCTTAGGTCTTTACATCACTTGGCAATATCCAGACTGTCTGTGCTGTCAGGATCGCTGCTAGACCGCAGCTATGTACGTCTCCTTTTTTGGTGTTTTCGTGCAGATACTTCTAGCATTTGGAGTTTAGTTCACTTTTGTATCCTCCCTTTCAAAGCTCAGGGCTCCAGGAATATCTTCTGTGTCTGTGTTAATTGGTTCTCCTTTTCTTTGTTGAAGAGGGTCTTTGTAGTTTGTCTGCCTATTCTGCCATTTTACCAGAACTACTCCAAAGTGACTTTTTTCATGTGCAATATGTCACTTGATGTCTTGTCTGATGCCTCATAGATCCACATTGATCTAAGAAGAATGAAATCCCTGACAATCCCAATTTCTTAGCCATTTATCATAATGTTGTTTATGGATTCAGAAATAACTTTTTTTAAATTATTTTCTAGTTCCTAAAACAAACAAATAACAAAAAACACACTCATCACCATCAAGTAAATTCTGACTCATATCAACTCTATAGAATATAGTAAAATTTCCACATAGGGTTTCCAAGGCTGTAAGTCTTCATGGAAAGAGAGAGTTTCATTTTTCTGTCCTGGAGTGGCTGGTAGTTTCAAACTGCTGACCTTTTGGTGAGCAGCTATATCTTTAACCACTGAATCACTAGAGCTCCTTATTCTAGTTCGAAAGTAATGTTTAATATCTGGGAGGGAAAATTTGGAATAATGATAGTTGTCAAAAACCATTAATTATCATATTAAATATGTAGAGATTTTCATTTCTGTTACTTTTAAATCATGCATTTCAATTCCTCCCTATTTAGATTTATTTTTAAGCAAATATTTCTCTTTATAAGAAGTTACTAGATGATATATTTAGAGGTTTACATGTTAATGTTAAAATAAGAAATTAAGCTGAATTATTATTATACAATAAACCCAGGTCTTTTTTTATAGCAGCAATTTAGAAAGTATTGCAGCAAAAACTATTGAAAAATGTGTGCTCTATGTACCTAAGATTTTATGTCAAGATATTCTTTCCTGAATTAATTGTTACTAAGGATTTTACTACTTAGTTGATACTCATTAGCACCTGCTGAGATAAATATTTCCAAGTTGAACCCTTAAAGAATCAATGATACATAGTCAGCACAAATCCTATAGTATCTATAAATAATGGGAAAATCAGATAGTAGAGGGCAGTGCAGGGAATATTACGTTCTTGTTTTCAAGAGGAGCACAAAACAATTCTGGGGACATGTCTTTAAACTTGTGTCCTTGATTTTTTTTTTTTTTTTTCTGGTTCCTTTTCTCTACTTTATTAATTTATTATCATAACTATGTCTGCTTCTATCCTGCTTTCTTTATTAACTTCTAACTCTTACTCCATTTATATTTTCTAGGTCTTCATATTCCTGCTTTTGCTTCCTAATATAGCCCCTCAAAGACAGATTCAGGTAAGATGTTATGTGCTTTTCAACATTAACTTCTCCAACCATAATGAAAGGTTGTGTGGAAGTATATCATTAAAAAATCATTAAGGAGCCTAGGAAGGATAACACTTTCTTTAAGCTTGACTATAATGTAAGATTTAAAAAAAAAAAAAAAAAAAAACGTGTTCCCATGCTGCTACAATTACTCCCATTTTTTTCAACCTAATGAGACCACTTTCTCTGATATCTAGGCTTCATGTTGTAGGCTCCCAAATGGTAAAATCATATAGAATAAGAAGAGGCAATGTACATTATGCATCATCTTCAGTGACATAGAGAACCACAGACATCCTCATGTTCTCTAATATCACACAGTGATACTAGAGTTATTAAACATTTTATTAAAATAACTTGAAAAATCCATCTTCAAGCTTTGAAAGTCTGTTTTGCTTTTTGTAAACATCTTAATTTTAGGAAATTTGGCACTATGTTTAATTACCAGAAGGAGATCATGCTATTAATCAAATCTGGAATTGCTACCCTTACAAATAAATGATTGTCGGCAAATTGAGGATTTAATTACTTTTACAGATGCAACATTCTGTTTGCTTTCTCTTTTGAAACCTTTCCCAAATAAAGACAGTACAATTACATCTTGAAGGAAGTAGTGATAAACCTCATTTAATTTGTTTCTATCCCTTTTAAGATTCTACTCCTATTAAAAATGAATGGTCTCTTCATAAAAAAAAAAAAAAAATGTAATATTATGATAGATTCATTCTCTGTATACCGACTTTCAGTTTGGCTCCAGTGAAAGATTATTTCCTGAGATGATATTTATTTTTGTTGGTTCTCATATACTTTAAACTCCATAGTTGAATCAAAATGTTAGAAGAATAAAATGGTCAGGGAACTCTAAGAAATCTTATTAATTTTGTAATGATGTTGAAAGTTTTTTGTTCCCTAAAGCTACTGCTATGAACAAATCAGCAGGGATTTCTTTTTAACTGCTGTAAAGAGGCAAGGCTTTTTCTGGTTTGCTGTGAATGAAATGACAAATGTGGCATCTAGGAATATCTTAGGAAGGTTGTCTGACTATATTGGTTGTGGGGTTTGAGATATATATATATATATA
>NW_006922768.1:68645-77045 GCF_000298275.1 Orycteropus afer afer
AAATATGTATATATTTATGTGTAATATTTATAATTATATATATATAATTATACATATTACATAAATAATTATATAGATAGGTATATATATATATATATATATATATATATAGCTTTGGTGGTGCAGTGGATAAGGCATTTGGCTGCTAACTAGAAGCTCAGAGTTCAAACCCACCAGCTGCTCCATGGAAGGAAGATGGGGCTATCTACTTCTGGAAAGACTTACAGCATCAGAATGCCAACGGATTCTCTATGAGGCAGAATCAATCAATGGCAGTGAATCAATGAATTTGCTATGTATATATACATGTTGTTGTTGTTGTTGTTGTCATGTGCCATCAAATCGGCCCTGATTCAGCGACCCCTCCTTGGGTTTCCAAGGCGGTATACAGAAGTAGATTGTCAAACCTTCCTTCCGAGGAGTGGCTGGGGGTTTGAACTGCCAGCCTTCTGATTAGCAGTCAAGCGCCTTAGGCACTATGCTACCAGAGCTCCTATATGTGTGTGTGTGTGTGTGTGTGTGTAAAACACTTGCCTGAGCAGTGCAGAGACCAGGCCAAAAAGCCAAGGGTAAGAGAGGCTTTCCTGTGGGCATAACAGAGAGGAAACTGTGCTGATCTAACAATTATATCCTGAGCATGTTCCTGAACCTGAATTGTAGCCTGTTTCTTGGTCCGACTCTACGGCACATAACAACAACAACAATTTCCCTACTACTGCCACTCATGAATATAGAACAAATATAATTGAATGTAAAATACAGATAAACAAGTAGAAGGAAATGCCCCTAGAAGACATCTTTCTATCCCTCTGGGCTGTGTAATAAATAATATTTATCCCTGTCTACAATTGTGTCAGTATAGAATATTTAGGTAAACATAAACTTTCAACTCATTTTATTTCTGTTTTATGTGTTTATCACTGTAATAAATACATACTTAAATTTTGCTATTAATAAAAGCTGTAGAAATCCCTCAAAATTGATGTTTGTTAAAAAAATTCACATGACATTTGTTATAAAATCTAGGGATCCACAGTAAGTGAAGTTCAACTGGTAATGGAATAGTAATGGTTGTAAAGGACAAATAGTATTCTGAAAATCTGTAAGTAATTCAGAATGAATGCATCCCTATTTCACTCTTTCCATGAATCATGCATTTCACCTGCTGCTGATGTTGCCCTTAAAACAACAACAAACCACTTGCTGTTGAGTTGATTCCAATGGTTTTCAAGGCTGTGACCTTCTGGAAGTTAACTGCCAAGTCTTTCTTCTGAGGCATGGGTTTGAACAAAGGGACTCCTAGGGGGTTTGAACCACAGCCTTCACTTAGTAGTTGAGTAATTAATGATTTGCACCACCACTCAGGGACTCCAGTAAGTCATGCATACATATGGGTTTTTATTGTGAAAACCCATGGACTTACTATAACATAGACTATCTAAGAATTCATTTTTGTATATATATATTTCCATTTATAATTGACTCCTTGGAAAAATTAGGTGACGGATTTAGTTTATATGCGGTACACCCCAGTTACTCTTTATGGATATTTTTCCTCAATGTCTCAGGGCATAAAACTTTCCTTAACAATCCCAATCTTCTTTTTTTATCCAGTTAGTCCACAAATATTTATCGAGCTCTTATTGTCAGTTAGACATTCAACAAAGTGATAAATTAAAACTTTTTCAAAAGTGAAAATTCTTGCTTTTATTACAGAATAGAGCAGGACATTATGCTTCATTAATTCCTATCTATAATATATGCATCCACTTGGAATATTTGGGTTACTTTGCTGCTAATTTCTAATAAAATAACCTCAAGTAGTTTTAATATACTACCTTAACCAAATATCTCCTGGACATCCAGTGCTCTTCAAGCTCCAATGTAGATGCTATATTTGTATTTGTATATACAAAGACTTAACCATTAAATAGTACATATGTAATCTTAAAGGTATGATTTTCAGGGGTCCTGAGTTAGTTTTCTAGTCCTGCCACACCAAGGTACATTGTAAAATGGTTGGGTTTGCAGTAGTATTACAGTGATCAAACTCTAACACTAGAAGGGGCCCAGAAGCAGACCAGAAGCAACGGGCTCAGAAGGGGCCCAGTGGCAGAGCCAAGAGGAATCTGTCCTCAGGGGACTGAGAGGAGCCTGTCCTGATGGGGGCCAAGAAGAAGCCAGCAAAGTCGAGAAAAGTTGAGAGCTGCTGTGCACTGAAGAAGGCATATTTGTCTACATGCTTCCTGATCCTGACCCTGAGTTACAGTCTTTTGATCCTGATCCCCATGAGTACCCTGTCTTTTAATAAACCACTTAACTGTAAGTATGGTCTGTGAGTTCTGTGTGATCCTTGCAATAAATTATCAAACCCAGAAGTGAAGTAGAGATTGCTATGGGAGGGACAGCTGGTATCAGAATTGGTAAAAAGGATGAAGGGTGAAGATATATTTGATCTCTACCTCATAAGAATCAGCTTTGGGCAGATACTGGTCATTATCTCTGCTGAAGTTAGACACATTTTGGCTTTAATACTCCTTCCAGGAGGCTCCTTTCCTCCCCTTTCTCTCTGCTTCTTATTTCTGCTTTCCATTTTGCTTCATTCTGTCTACCTTAAACCTCTGTGAAGTTGGTTGCATATATACAAAACCTCAAATATTCAAGGCATGAATAGGCCCACGAGGGCCACAGACAATTCCCTCTCGGTAGGCCACGGATACTCCATGTGCATAGTAGGCAGGGCTGGTCTACAATTTACCTCATTTTCATAGTCTATTGACCAATTTCTTCAAAGTGCATACAAATCACAGCTCAAGCTCACTGCCATCAAGAGAGAAGAGCTGGAGTTGGAGTGGAGCATGTACTTGGACTCAAGATCCCTGTACTGGACCTCCTTGGCAGGGACACCTTAGCAGAGACACCTGGAAGAGAGACAATGGCAATGGAACCAAGAGGCACAAAACAGAGTGGTGAACTTGACTGCCCATGGAGCAAGAAACTAAGTGCCATTGGACAGGACAGAAGGCTTTCTGGTGGAGTGGGGTGCACCTAGGTGTACTTATCAGCAGAGCTAAAAGAGGTTTGTAACACTTGTCTGTGCAGGGCAGAGATCAGGCCAAAAGGCCAAGGGTAAGAGAGGCATGCCTGAGGGCTTAGCAGAGAGGAGACTGTCCTGACGGAACAATTGTATCTGAGCAAGTTCCTGAACCTGAATTGTAGCCTATTGCTTCCATAATAAATCCCATAGTTGTGACTATTGTCTGTGAGTTTTGTGTGGCTTTTGCAATGAGTTATCAAATCCAGTAGAGAAGTAGTGAGTGCCTTGCAAGGGATGGCAGGTGTCAGAACTGGCAAAAAGGTTGGAGAGGGGTGACATATCCGGCTTCATAGGAGTAAACTTTGGGCTGCTGATGGTGATTCTGTCTCCCGTTATTGAGGTTGGAGGTCAGAGGATGCTTCCCCTTGTCCTTTTTGTAGTTAGACCCTTTTTGCCTGGGAGCAGACAGAAAGTCTCAAACCAAATTGTTTATACTTACCCTAGGAATGTCAATCAGCTTGGACAAAAGTAACAAACTTTCTGGAGTAGAACACTAGGTCAGCAATAGCACCCCAGGATTTAGTGGAAAAAGCACTCGAGTTGTCTTTCCAAAGAACCTAGGCAAAAGTCCACATAAATGAATTCATTTCACCACAACCACAAACTAGGAAGCTTAACATAACAAAAATGTATCATTTCATAGTTCTGAAGGACAGAAGTCCAAACTCAAGTTATTAGCTGGACTGGTTCCTTCTGGAGGCTCTGAGGGAGAACGCACTTCATGCTTCTCTCTTAGCTTCTGGTAGTTACTTTTGGCATTCCATGACTTATAAGTCTAGAGTTTCATAACTGTAGTTTCCACATCTCTTCACATGGCCTTATATTTGTGAGTTTATACCACACAAATAAACTGGTGCAGAATCAGATGGTGTTTCCTTCTGCTGTGCATGGGGTCGCTATGAGTCAAAAATGACTCGACGGCACCTAACAACAACATCCCAATTTTCTTCTTTTTATAAGGGCACCAGACATTGTATTAGGTCCTCCTAATCCACTATATGCTAATTTTAATTTAATTACATCTGCAAAGATGCTATTTCCAAATAAGATTATATTCACAAGTATTCAGAGTTAGGACTTCAACATATCTTTTTGAGAGATACAATTCCAACTACAACAGGTGCAGAGTAAAAAAAAAAAATGCATCAATAAATTTTTGCAAAGTTTTACTGTATTTGTTTTTTATAATAAAGACCCTAAATGAAAGCATTTTATTCCAGAAACATATTCGTTTTTATTTATTTATTTATTTCCCTGCAAAATGTAGGTATAATCCACATTTCCTGTAGGAGATTTTTCTGAGATTCTCTACTGCGGGAGCTTTTGGAATTCAGTTTACATTTATCTATCATATACTGTTTCCTCTGTGCTGCTATTTGTGCATCATTCTCACAAACAGAACTGACAAAAACATACTGGAAATATATTATGATTTTTCTGCTTACTTCTTCTGATGGAAATTAATATGATATATTTTAAATACAAAACAAATCATGAGTTATAATACACATTGGAGCTGTGGTGGCATAGTGCCTAAGACATTTGACTGCTAACCAGAAGGCTGGCAGTTCAAACCCACTAGCTACTCCTTGGAAGGAAGATTGGGCAATCTACTTCCATAGAGATATCACCTTGGAAACCCAAGGAGGGGTCTCTATGACTCGATAGGTGTGAAATTGAGGTTTTTTTTTTTTTTTTTATATAATATACATTATTTATTTAAATTACTCTTTTGGACATATTTTTTATAATGTACTTTCCTTTTGAATGCACCACTTTGAAATCTTCTCTTCTAGGATTTCTTAACAAGCAGGTGTCATTTTTTGAGTATTTTGGACATTTTTTTTTTCCTTTTATGTAGTAATAATTGTTCTCCAGGAAAGTCTCATATTCTCAGATTATAGAAAAAGTTAATATTCTGTAATAAAACATAACCTAAAAAAATACTAAGTTATAAAGAAAATAAAGCTCTAAAGAATGACTGTACCATTTTCTAAAATATTGAGCTATGAGTTTTTCTGTGTAATAGATGTACCCAAAGGAAGAGAGGCAGGCTGTTTTATTTTCAGTGATTAATGGGAGGGGGCTAGGATACTGTCTACAGAGGAATAATAAAATTCCAAGGTTAACTCTTATTCTAGATTTAGGCTGTCTCTGTTATGAAACCCTCTAATGCTCATGGAGTGTAGAGAGTGAGAATTTAGCATTTAATTTATGAAGGAAGGGTTAGAAGGCATTATAAAAGAGCAATTCAGTAACCTTTTTTACTGTTTTAAATCAGAGAAACTCAACACAGAAAGCAAACAAAGAAAAGTACATACTGAAAAAAATATTTAAAAATTATGTTAGAGATTTTGAATTGACAAATATTAAGTACAGATGGATAATTTGAAAAGAATATGATTAAAATTTTGGAAAATTAATACCTAAGCAAGTTTTTAGGATTGTTTTCCTATTTTATCCCAATATTCAACTGTGAGAATAATAATGAGGATGCTTGTTGAATATGTAAGACATGATAGAATTTCCTCCCACTAATCCTACCCTTTCTTTTTCATCACGAGTGGACAGTAGTCACTCATAGTCATGAAAAAAAGAAAAGAAGAAGAAGAAGAAGAAAGAAGTGACAAGAAAGAAGTTTACAGCCCTCACAATCTCAGATAAAATCTGAAAAAAGATTCCTGACAGCCTGTGTAATAGCTGCCAATGAAATGATGGTAAAAGAATAAAATACTTAATGAAAAATGGATAATATCCATAAGGAAATAATATTCCATATTCTAGATGCTTTACCTTATACAATTCTCATTCAACAAATTTTATTAAGCAAATATTAATTGGATACTTTCTGTGTGCCACATCTTTTTTAGGCATTGCAGACAAGACGATATAAAAACAAAACAAAACAAAACAAAACACAAAAACACATGTTCTTAGGATGTTAGTGGTGGTTCAGTGGTAGAATTTTCTCTTTCCCTGCAGGAGACTTGTTAATCAAAACCTCTTGCCATTGAGTTGATTCAGACTTATGGTAACCTCATGTATTACATAGTAGAACTGCTCCATAGGATTCTCTTGGCTTTTTTCCCTGAAGTAAATCTGCAGGCCTTTCTGCTACTCTGCCACTGGGTGGGTTTGATAGATAGAGTTTCTGACATCAAAGGGACTATAGTCTTGTGAAGATAAATAAATAATAAATTAGAGGAAATAACAAAATATACACAGGATATTATGGAAACACATAGGATGGTTAACTGAGCCAAATGTGTGGTGTGCATGTGTGGTGTGTGCGTGTGTGTATTGGGTATGGAATAAATATTTCACAGGAAGCGAAATGGAGCAGAATCTTAATGGATGAGCAAGAATTAGTGAAGATAAGGTTGCCTGTTGCTAAAAAGTTAAGTGCAGAAAGAAATGCTGCCATCACCCTTTTATCTTTGTCCTAGATTGTTGCAATAGTGCACGGCTAACTGATCCTCTTGCTTCCACTTCTGCACCTTATAGCCAATTTTCAGCTGAACAGTCCAAGAGATACTTAAAATCATGTTTCTTAAAATCTTCCTATGACTCCTCACTTCACTAAAACCAAAGTCCTTACAAGACTCTCTGTGACTCTCTCCTTATCTCACTGATTTCATCTCCTTGCTCACTTCACTTATTCAGACTGGTGTTTTTGCTCTTTCTTAAAAATACCAGGCAGACATTTCTTAGAAGCTTTAGGTTTGACATTCCATTTGCTTTTCCTTATATGATTTTTTCATCATTTTCTCCATTCTTTCATTAAATGTCACTTCCTCAGTGAGACTCAACTTGATCACCCTAACAAAATCCCTCTAGTTGGTGGTATTGTTCCCACTTATCATGCTTTAAATATTATGTATGATTTATTCATATATTATGTTCTCTATTGGTTTATATTCTGTGTCTTCTACCCATGCCCCAAAATTTTAAACTAAATAGGGTTGGGATTTTTGTTTTGGTTACTCACTCATATCCAATACCTAAAACAGGGATTGAGTATAGTAAGTTATCAATAAATGCTTATTAAATATTGTAGCAAAACAGAAATATACACATAAAATGTCATTTAACTGTCTTTTATGTGATTTTTTGGCAGTCTTGGTATCAAATGGCTGAAATATAGAAGCTTAAACATAAAAAGTGGAGAAAGTTGCAACAAAAAATGACACAAGGGTTATTCTAGCCAAATAAATCAAAACTAAGGAATGACCTTACCTTTAGTAAATAAGATAGAAAAATATGGGGATCACATTAGAGTATAAGAAATGTATGTCAAAAGGATAAACATTAATAATTTTAAATAGTAAGCATTACTCAGAGATGTAAAACTTTTATATGAATAAATCCATATAATAGCCTCAAAGTTCTTAGCACCAGTCAGAGAAAAATGTTTAAGATTTGATCCTCCACTATAAAAAATACCCTAAGAAAATTAAGGTCTGACCTCAAAAGGAGGTATAAATGCAATTAGATAATTTCTTCTCCTTGGAGTCTTCTCAAAGAGCTAAATATTCCTGTTAATATCAATCAATTATATCCCTAAGGAACTCTCAAGTTAATTGTAATAACAATCTGTATGTGCTCTTATATTACACAAAAATTTTCTTGGCTTTCTTTGTAATAAAAAGACAAATGGGCAATACTTTTTGTCCTATGGATATTTTAATTAAAGAAAAATATTTCTTTCTGTATCTGTCTGTACCTCACTCTTTTTCCCTTTCTCTTAAACTTTTTTCTTTTATAAATTAGAAATAAAGTTTAAATCACTTAGAAGATTATTTTTTTATACCCAAGGAGCCAGATAGGATTATAATCTATTCTGAAATTCATGAGAAAATCCTTTAAAATGTCAGACAACAGTTAAAACATTCCATGATTAGGGCATATTTTAATTTTCTTAATGTCAAAATTCTGCTGTGGGAGAAGCTTATGCACACTCATTTGATCTTCATATGAGCTGATATTAAAATAGAGTCACACTCTTAGAAGTATCGATATCAGGGATTGAGGACATTAAAAAAAAAAAAAAAAAAAAGACCAGTCTGACTTTCAGGAAATGCAGTGCAGAATAAGATGAACCAGAAATAAAATCATTTTGAAATAATAAATTGCCTAATTTCTTTTAAGAGGAACCAGGCAAGGGTGGATAAGATTTTTCTAGCTAATATAGCTCAGTCAGCACATTTGCATTCAATAATACAGACTGAGCTGGTACAGAAGGTTGAATAAAATCATTGTAAGTGTAAGGTTCTAGTGTCTTAAAAAAAAAAAAAAAAAAAAAA
>NW_006922768.1:77145-79456 GCF_000298275.1 Orycteropus afer afer
CTTCCCAGACATGGATGTGCTGACCAATTCTGCAGCTTCAATAATCTATGTATTTGTTTCCTAAAAAAAACTCCATATGAAAAGTGCTAACTCTTGTGGAATTTCTTCTTTTATTAAATGTGATTGCACCAGTGCCCATTTTGTTCTGTGCACTGTGCTGTGAGTGGTGAACTTGGAAAGAAAGGGGTTACATTTTAGTGATGAATGCAATAAAAAACGTAAACCAACATTTAATTTAATGACGGTAGTGAATAGTGTTATGAACAACAACAAAAAGCAGAAAACAGGAGTGGCATTTGTGGGAAAATGCTCTATGACAGTGCTTAGCTAAGGTCTCTCAGAATAAAGGACATTTGAGCAGAGACCTGAGAAGTCATAGACAAGAAAATTAAATATAGAGAGGAAGCACATTCATAGAGGGGATAAGAGCAAAGGTGAAGACCTTCTGGTGGAAAGATGCTTTGCAATTTGTGGACAATTGTAAGACTGGTGTGGCTGGTAGGTGCTTTGATGGTGCAGTGATTAAGCACTCAGTTACAAACTGAAAAGTCTACAGTTGGGGCTCAACAGCTGCTTAGTGGGAGAAAAGACCTGACATATGCTGCCATACAAAATGTCAGTTTAGGAAATCCTATGGTGTTGTTTTATTCTGTCCTATAGAGTTTCTGGGAGCTCTGGTAGCATAGTGGCAAAGACACTTGCCTGCTAACCAGACGGCTGGCCATTCAAACCCACCAGCCACTCCTCGGAAGGAAGGTTGGGCAACCCTACTTCCATAGTGATACTGCCTCGGAAACCCAAGGAGGGGTCTCTATGAGTCGGGTCTGACTCGACGGCACATAACAACTACAACATAGAGTTTCTAGGAGTTGGAATCAACTGGAAGGCATACAACAACAATAATGAGAATGTAGGTGGAGTAGAACAAAAGGAAACAAACAAATAACAAAAAATCACTAATGTGGTAGACAGTGAAGACCTTGTAAACCACTGGCAAAAGTTTTGGATATATTTCTAATTGTAAAAGGAAGCCATTGGAAGGCTGTAAGCAGACCAGTAATGGAGTGTTTCAATACTTAATCTGATCAATACTTAAAAAAAAAAAAAAAAAAAAAGACCAACACCTGGTCTCTTGTAGTTTATATTTCAGTGGCTTTGACTATAAAGAAAAGCTTTTGACTTTGTGTTTGATGACAAGAAGCAAACAATTTAAAGCTCTACTTTACTTCATATTCTACTATAAACATTTGGCAGTGCTGAGGCTTTCTATATGAAATGTGAAGCCATAGTTAACATGGAAGTCTGCAGACATTTGCATATTCTACTTTTACTCAAGAGAAACTTAAAAATTGCTCACTTCCCAGTACCATGGATCAATTCTGACTCATAGTGTCCATCATTCGGGTTCCAAGGCTATAAATCTTTATGAAAGTAGATTGTCTCATCTTATGCCCACAGAAGAGCTGGTGGATTTGTACCACCAACTTTCTGTTTACCGATCAAATACCTCACCCAACAGGCCACTAAATCTCCTTATTTCCCACTTAGAGGAGGCAAAAGAAAACTAAAGACAACATGCCATACATGAAATTTGGGGAAAAAAGACAGTGATAACCATATACACATTAGAGGAAAAAATAACTGTCAGAATGTTAAAGAGAATGAAATAAAAATGAAATATCAAAAGTAAAAACAAATATTATTTATCCCCTAAATTATATAAATGCATCCACATTAGAGAATCACGGCCAAATTAAAATAATATATATGCGTTTAACCACTGAAATATAAGCTCATTCTTTTCTTGCTCATCTGTGTATTTCTATTGCCTTGAGTAGTTAGCTGTTGAATAGTTGATTGAATATATGATTATTCTCAGGACATCTTGGCTTTTTCCTGCTCCATTTCCACTTCCCATCAAGATTCTTATAATTCAATAGTAATGACTAACTTTCTCATCTTTCAAGGCTGAGTCTATATCTTTGCATATTTTTCTTTCCAGATATGCCCTCCCTTTTGATTCTGCTTCTGTATCATAACCCATTTTATAACTTTAATATTGTCTATACATCATTGAAACACCAACTCTTTGGTTAGCAGCCAAATGCTTTAACCACTATGTCACCAGAGCTCCTTGATGTCTCACAGGCATCTCAAATTTACTGTGGCTAAATCAGAATACATGATAGTAAAATTATAAATCAAGTGTAAGGTAAACATATACTAAAAGCAGCCAATGTGACTTGTTGATATTTGGGACACATAAGATGGGTATGTTGTTGTTGTTGTTATGTGCCGTCGAGTCAGACCT
>NW_006922768.1:81257-83941 GCF_000298275.1 Orycteropus afer afer
AAGTAAAGGTGGAATTGGCTTCCGCCCAAGACTCTTGACAGCTGGAGCTTTGTCAAGCAGCAGTCGTAGAGGTCTGGGCATCACCACTAATCCACTTCCCATACAGATTCTTGTCTCCCTATTCAACATGTTCTATATAGTATTCAGAATATTAAAAACAAAAACAAAAACAAAAACAAAAAAACCTGGAAAAAAGTTAACAAATAATATAATGCACATATTTAAGGTGCACAAGTTGATGTTTTAATATGAAACCATCATCATAATCAAGTTAATAAATATATTCATCAGCCCCAAAAAGTGTTCCTTTTGTAATCCCTCCTCTCTCCCTGAAAGCATCTCTTTCCTGCCTCACTCCCAGTCAACTATGGACCTACTTTCTGTCTCTAAAACTGAAATATAAATTTAATCATAAAAAGAATAGAATGTGTGTTCTTTTTTTACATCCGCTTCATTCACACTACATAATTATTTTGAGATTGCTCCATCTTGTTGAGTATATCAATAGTGATTTTTTTAAAAAAGAAATATTGTATAATTTCCCTATTTAAAGATCTCCATGTATAATTTTCATTTATAGGGAGGAGAAGACAAGATAGCATCCTGTTAATACAATCTTCCTAATATCTCTACAGCAGAGGCCTGGAAAAAACAAGTGAAGCAGATATAAGTCTGGAATTCTGAATTAATTGCAACTAATGAGAAGATAAAGCATTATTTTGAGCACTGACTGCAAAGAGACAGAACAGGGTCAGCGACTGCGGAGAGTAAAGAAGCCAGAACTGACAGAAGAGTGACCATTTTAAACACAGAGATGGATGAAGAGGAAAAAAAAAAAAAAAAACCTCCATGGAATCCACATTTCAATAAAGACATGATGTATGTGAACCGGGAAGATTTTAGAGTGAGCTCAAGTCATGTGGGAGCTGGGAGAGGAATGTACAGGGAAGCAGACCAGACTTCCAGTGGTACAGGTGGTTATGGAGCAAAGAGGAAGCCAGAAAAAGGAATAAAACAACTCACCACGAGTAAACCAAGCCAGAACTGCTGCTGTTGAGTAAGTTCCAACTCATAGTGACTCTTTTTGGGATGGAGTTGAACTGCTTGCAGAGCTCCCAGGATTGTGAATCTTTGCTGATATAGACTGCCTCATCTTTCCCTCACAGGGCAGATAGTGGTTTCAAGCCACTGGTTTTTTGGTTGACAGACAAGTTCTTTAATCACTACATCACAGCTTTTTGGGTTGAGGACTTATGCAAAGGGAAAAGCCTGTGTTGTGTCATTTAAAGTAATTAGGCTCAGATTAATCTCTTGCTTGACTGAATGGAGGTAAAAACTCAAACCAAACTCACTCCCATCAAGTCAATTAGACGCACAGCAACCCCTCCTTGAGTTTCCTTGTAGGTAGGAGCTAAATGTATGGCTGTGGGCAGCATATTCCCACAAGGGCACCAGAGCCATGTCAGTTAATTGCAACTCTTGAGCCAGACTCTTCATTTGAAAAAGTACAGCTTCTCTGTGAATAAGGGAAAAACCTCTCCCTGCCACGACCAAGCTGGTGGCCCAGGAAGTCCAGACTGAATCTTACCACCACCTCTGCATCAAAGCTATCCTTAGCAACACTCCAAACAGACAGACCCAGGGGCTATGGCTCCCTAATCTTGTGACTACATCACTGGCTAATATCTCTCACACTGAGCACAAGAGGCACGCATCTCTAGCCTTATTTCTTGGGGATTCCCACTCACTTCACATTCCTTTCATCTCCACAGGCACATGTTCTGGTGGATCAGCTGCTTCCGCCACAACTGCCTGTTCCCAGGGCTTCTGGCTGACCATAATTACAAAGTTCCTCCTCCTCAATTTCCTTACTCCTTCTATTTTTTTTCCTTTCCTTTTTTCCAAACTTTCTTCCTTCTTATCTGCACATTTCCTCTTTCCTGTCTTCTTCTTTCATATTTATCAATGTTTCTTCTTATCTACCTCTTCTTTTATCCATTTTTTTCTTTCTATGAATTTATTATTATTATTTTATTTTATTTTATATTTTCCTTTTGATTCTATCTTTTCTTCTTTTTCTTTTCTTTGGTTTTATTTTTATTTTTTTCCTGCTCCATCCTCTAGCAGGAGGATATTAACTCTCCACTAATCAGCCATATTTATTTACTGCAGCAACAATTTCATCCATTGGACAAATACCAAAACCAGCTACTGCACCACAAGTTGAAAGAGAGCTTTTGGACAACACCTGCTCATCCCAACTGCAGCTCCTTTTCATCACAATCAGAAACCTAGACCCATAATCCCACAAGTTATTCCACCAACCCAGAAAAAGTTGTGTAGTGCCTCACAAAAAGAACACCTGCTCCACCAATCAGGTTATATTGAAGCAAATCAAAACAAACCAAGGAGGGCAAAAAAAAAAAAAAAAAACTAACACATAATCAGCAAATAAAGACAACAGCTTAAAAATGTCTTGGAGACTATAAACAACTTCAATTCAGACAATAATAATAATAATAATAATAATGATAGTGTAAGCAAGTGACCAAACTAAAGAACTAGGAAATCTCCCTGAGGAAGAACAGATAATAGTGCTATTTAATAAAGAATTCAAAAAGCTATATATATATATATATATATATATATATATATATATATATAGGAGCTCTGGTAGCATAGTG
>NW_006922768.1:84041-85917 GCF_000298275.1 Orycteropus afer afer
AGCAACCCCTCGGAAGGAAGGTTGGGCAATCCTACTTCCGTAGTGATACTGCCTCGGAAACCCAAGGAGGGGTCGCTATGAGTCGGGGCCGACTGGATGGCAAATAACAAGAACATTATATATATGTATGTGGTGTTGGCAAAGAATGCTGAAATTTCCAAATGGAGAAGATGGTGGGATGTTATTAGTATAAAACAGACTATTCCAAACTAAGGGAGCTCTGGTGGCGTAGTGCCTAAGGCACTTGACTGCTAACAAGAAGGCTGACAGTTCAAACCCACCAGCCACTCCTCGGAAGGAAGGTTGGGAAATCTACTTCTGTAGTGATACTGCCTCAGAAATCCAAGGAGGGGCCGCTATGAGTCAGTCCGACTTGACGGCACATAACAACATAAGTCGGGTCCAACTCAACAACATTCCAAACTAAGGAAGGTAAGAATCTACCTCTGAGTAACCCAAATAAAATAATCCTTGGAAACAAAATAAGAAAAAAGAAAATCACAAGAACTTGTTGTTGCTGTTGTTATGTGCTGTTGAGTTGGACCCAACTCATAATGACCCCTCCTTGGATTTCTGAGGCAGTATCACTATGGAAGTAGATTTCTCCATCTTCCTTCTGAAGAGTGGCTGGTGGATTTGAACCACCATCCTTCTGGGTGGCAGTCAAGTGCCTTAGGCACTATGCTACCAGAGCTCCCCACAAAGACTTAGTAAACACTAAATAAACAACATTGAAAAAAGGGGACAAAATCAACAACAAAATAAACTCAGACCAGAAAGTTATTTGGAGCATAGAAACTATAACTCCAGAACAAAAAGCATGAAAGAATGACAGCAGTAATTTATTACTATCATTAATTACACTGAATATGAGTGGATTAAATACACCAACCAAGAGGATGAGAATGGCAGATTGGATAAGAACACAAAAACCCATCAGTATGCTTCCTACAAGAGATTTACCTTAGACACAAAGATAAAAATAAATTAAACAACACAAACAACATGACCTACCAGATATATATACAGAGCATGTAACCCAACAACAACAACAAGCAGTACATATTCTTTTCCAGTGCCCATGGATCATTCTCCAGAACAGAGCATTTGTGTTAAGACACAAACTATATTTGTTTTATGGCAAAAAATGTATTTGTGTTAGGGCACAAATCAACTCTAAATACACTTAAAAGCATCAAAATTCTACAAAGCATCTTATCAGATCATAATGTTATAAAATTAGAAATCATAATACAAAGACTATTGGGACAAAACCAAATACATGGAAACAAAATAACACAGTGCTCCAGAACCACTGGGTAACTGAGGAAATAAAGCGTGGGATGAAAAAAATTCCTAGAAACAAGCAAGAATGAAAATTCAACATACAAAAACTTTTGGGACACAGTGAAAGCAACACTCGGTGGTCAATTTGTAACAATTAATTCACACATCAAAAAAGAAGAACCAAAATCAACACCTTAACCCAACAACTCCAACAATTAAAAAGAGAGCAACAAAAGAAGTATTTAGTCTCCAGAAAAGTAAATAATAAAGTTCAAAGCATATATAAATGAAGCAGAAAACAGAAAAACAATAAAGAAAATCAACAGCACTAGAAGCTGGTTCTCTAGAAACTTTAGCAAAATTGACAAACCACCGGCAAATGTAACTAAGGAGAAGAAAGAGAAGATGCTAATAACATGAATAGTAAATGAAAAGGATGACATCTCAAAAAAAAAAAAAAAATTGGTTCATTCTTCTTTTTTGATGTGTGAATTACTTTAGCAAAATTGACAAACCACCGGCAAATGTAACTAAGGAGAAGAAAGAGAAGATGCTAATAACATGAATAGTAAATGAAAAGGATGACATC
>NW_006922768.1:86017-94489 GCF_000298275.1 Orycteropus afer afer
GGATGACATCTCAAAAAAAAAAAAAAAATTGGTTCTTTCTTCTTTTTTGATGTGTGAATTAATTGTTACAAATTGACCTACAAGTGTTTCTTTCACTGTGTCCCAAAAGTTTTTGTATGTTGAATTTTCATTTTTGCTTGTTTCTAGGAATTTTTTCATTTGGTACCTGCAGTTGGGTCCATAAAGTGGGACGTGCACAGCAGCACTCCATCATTAAATGGAAGTGGTATATCAGAAATCAGCCTCAACCAGGACCTGAAGGCACAAGTAAGTTGCATGAGGAAGTGGCCCAAATGCCTATGGTCTCCAGTCCAGTCACATTACCTTCCCTCTCCCAGTTTGCACCTATGGCTTCATGAGCTGTTCCTTATGATCAGTTGACTGAGGAAGAGAAAACTTGTTCCTGCTTTACAGATGGTTCTGTGTGATATGCAAGCACCCTGTGAAAGTGGACAGCAAAAGCACTGCAGACTCTGGGAATTCCTTGAAGGAGAGTGGTGAAGAAAAATCCTCTCAATGGGCAGAACTTCGAGCCTTGCACATGGTTGTTCACTCTACATGGAATAAGAAAGGACCAGATGTGTGATTGTATATTGATTCAAGGGCTGTGGCTAATGGCTTGGCTGGATGGTCTGGGATTTGGAAGGAGCATGATTAGAAAATTGGTGACAAGGATGTAGGGGGAAGAGGTATACAGATAGATCTCTCTGACTGGACCAAAGGAGTAAAGATATTTGTGTCTTATGTGAACACCCACCAAAAGGTGACCTCAGCAGAGGAGGACTTTAACAATCAGGTGGATAGGATGACACGTTCAGTGGAAACCACCCATTCTTTTTCCCCAGCTACTCCTGTCATTGGTCAAGGGGCTCATGAACAAAGTGGCCATGGTGGCAGGGATGGAGGTACTGCATGGACTCAGCAACATGGAGTCCCACTTATCAAAGCTGATTTGGCTACCGGTACTGCTGAGTGCCCAATCTGCCAGCAGCAGAGACCAACACTGAGTCCACAATATGGAACCATTCCTTGTGGTAATCAGCCAGCAAAGTGGTGGCAGGTTGATTACATTGGACCACCTAAACCAAGGAAAAGATAGTGTTTTGTTCTTACTGGAATAGATACTTATTCTGGATACAGATGTGCACCTTCCCTGCATGTAATGCTTCTACCAAAACTACCATCTGTGGACATACAGAATGCCTTATCAAGCATGATATCCCACACAGCATTGCTTCAGATCAAGGGACTCACTTCACAGCAAATTAAATGCAGCAATGGGCCTATGCTTATAGAATTCACTGGTCTTACCATGTTCCCCATCATCCTGAAGCAGCTGGCTTGATAGACTGATGGAATGGCCTATGGAAAACACAAATTATGGTGCCAGCTAGGTGGCAATACTTTGAAGGGTTGGGGCAATGTTCTCCAGGAGGTTGTATATGCTCTAAAGCAGCATCCAATATATGGTTCTGTTTCTCCATTAGCCAGGATTCATGGGTCCAGGAACCAAGGGGTTGAAACAGGAGTGGTACTGCTCACTATTACCATTAGTGACCCACTCAAAAAATTTTTGCTTCCTGTCCCTGCTACCCTATGCTCTGAGTGTCTGGAAATCTTAGTCCTAAAGGGAAGAACACTCCCATCTGGAGACAGAGTACTGATTGCATTGAAGTGGAAATAAAGAATGTCACCTGGCCATTTTGGTTTCCTCATGCCTGTGGATCAACAGACAAAGGACATTACTGTACTATCTGGCAGGATAGATTCTGATTACCAAGGGGAAATTGGATTGACATTACATAAGGGAAGTAAAGAAGAATATGTCTGGAATACAGGAGATTCTTTAGGAAGTCTCTTAGTACTACCATGTCCTGTGATTAAAGTCAATGGAAAATTACAGCAGCCCAATTCTGATATGATTGCCCAGACCCTTTAGGAATGAAGGTTTGGCTCACCCCACCGGGCAAAGAACCACAGCCAGCTGAGGTGTTTGCTGAGGGCAAGAGGAATACAGACTGGGTGGGGAAATAAGGTAGTTCTGAATATCAGCTATGACCACGTGACCAGTTGCAGAAACAAGGACTGTGATTGTTATATTTCTTCATTGTATATGTGCATCAAGTATTTTTGTTTCCTTCTGTTATGAACAGTGAAATGTAAATAAGGTTAATGTGCTTTGGTTGTATATGTGTTAGTGTATCATGTTGGGTGCAAATATGACTTTATAATTGTCATAATTTAGAGGTTTTATATGGTTAACAATATGTGTACAACTGCAAAGTTGACTAGGGGAGTACTGTGATAGTTGGAGCTGTGTGTCAACTTGGATGGACCACAATTCTATGTGGTTTAAGCAATTGTAATGTGGGTTTTTCCAATGATGGGCTCAGATGTATATGTTTTGAGCAGCCAATGTGTTGAAAAGGAGTTTCCCTAGGGGTGTGGCCTGCTTCCAGTATATTTATGCACATCCTGGGAAAAGAAACACTCTTTTATGGATCAGGAGTCTGCCTACAACTGTCCATGAGAGAACAATCCACCATTCAGCCGGGATATCTTGGATTCATCTTTCCTTGGAGTTGAAAGCCAATATACTGCCTGCCAACCTTAAGCTCCTCAGCCCCTGCAGCTGTGTGAGTGAGGAAAAGTTTCCAGCTTGATGTTTGATCCAAGAACTTAGGACTTGCCAGCTTCTACAAGTGTGAGCCATTTTCCTAAGATAAATTTCTCTTTCTCTGTCTATATAAGTTTTACTGATTTCCCCAATCTACAACACTACTCAAGTTGTTCTAGAATATAGAAAAGGATGGCATACTCATAAATCATTCTATGAAGCAAGCATTACCCTGATAACAAAACTAGGCAAAGACACCAGTAAAAGGGCAAACTACAGAATGATATCTCTTATGAATACTGGTGCAAAAATCTTTACCAAAATCCTAACCAATAATATCTTACACTGTATCTAAAAAATAATACACCATGACATGTGGAATTCATACCAGGTATTCAAAGATGGGCCAACATTAGAAAAACAATCAACATTGTGCACTACATAAATGAAACAAAGGAAAAAAAAATGTTAAATTATATAAATTGATGCAGAAAATGTGTTTGGTAAAATACAACATTCATTTCTGATAAAAATTCTCAGCAAAATAAGAAAGGAAGGGAAATTCCTCAGCATAGCAAAGGTCATATACACAAAACCAAGTCACCATTATTCTCAGTGGAGAGAGACTCAAGTCATCCCCCTTGCAAACGGGAACCAGGCAAGGATACTGTTCTGGTTACCTACTGCCGCTGTGATGGGAATATACCACAAATGGAATCGCCTTAACAGGAGTTTATTCTCTTATAATTTTAAGGCTTTAAGTCCAAGTTCAAAGTCCCAGGCTCTAGGGGTTGGGTTAAAGCTCCTCAACCTTGGGGTCCAGCTCCACCTCCTGCTTCCGGCCCACTGGAGCTAGAGGCATTTCTTCCCTCAGATAGCTGCTGGCTGCTGAGGCTGAAAGGCCCAAAGTTGACAAGTAAAAAGGCACAGTCCCAATGATACAAAACCACATGGCAGGCCATTAACTTAAGTCCATTGTAAATCCCAAGGTTGGCAGAGCATAGCTGGCTGCTGAGCAATGACATGGCTACATGCAGGGTCCAATCATGCCATAGGCTACAGATCATTCCCAAGGCATCTCCTTATATATAGGAAGCAGGCCACATCCCAAAGGCAGCTACTCAGCTGGTTGTGGTAGATCCCACCATGGAGTTGATTGCCAGTCTCATCATGGGGAATAACTACCACCAGCTTCCCAGACACTCAACCAGAACCAGTCAAGTTGACACACAAACATAACTACCACAATTCCACCCTTGTCAACTTGGCATCTGTACAAATTTTCTTTAGGTGGCATCTGTACAGATCTCCTCCACTGGGTGGCTCCAGTACCCTAGTTCCTTTGAGTGGTGAACTCACTCCCTTGGCCTGGTAGGCCCCATTCCTCTCCCTCTTGGGCATGGCAGCCCCACCCCCTTACTCTTGGGCAGGGGCTATGGCTCCGTCCCACTGGCTTACATGAATGGGCAACCCCACACTCCAGAACTAAGTTGGTGAAGACCTGGCTCTTTGAAACTTAGGGGACTGTGGTCATTCCACCCCCAAAGGCCATGGTCCTACCCTTTCAGGCTGAGGCAGCCCTGTTTCCATTTCCTTGGTCTCTCCACTTCTGCTGATTAATGCTGAAGACAAACCACTCTGCTCTAAAACCCTGCCCCAAAAGCACTTGGCTTTCTTGCTCTGTAGGCCAGCCAACCTGCTACTCCATTTCATGCCAGTCTCTTCACCAATTAATGCCCAAAGGCAACCCACTACACCAGGAAGCCATCTACCCAATGGCACTGGCTTTCTACTCCATGGGCTGGTAAGCCTGTTGCTGTTAATGCCAGTCTCTGGGCTCTGCTACTGCCATCTATCATGGTCTCTCTGCAGGTTTCTTGCTCTGCACCTGCTGGCTGTCATTACATATGCCTGTCTCCCTGACAGGGTCTTGGGTCAAGGACACACCCCACTCCTGTTTCCACATTTTAGATATCTGTCAGAGCAGCCCCCCACTCTCTTGGTACCAAATTCTGTTCTGGTTACCTGGTGCCATTGTGATGGGAATATACCACAAATGGGATGGCCTTAACAAACAGGAATTTATTCTCTTAAAATTTAGAGGCTTTCAGTCCACATTCAAAATGCCAGGCTCTAGGGGCTAGGTGAAAGCCCCTCAACTTTGGGGTCCAGCTCTACCTCCTTCTCCTGGCCCACTGGAGCTGGATATGTTTCTTCACTCAGACAGCTGCTGGTTGCTGAGGTGGAGAAGCCTCAAGGTTGACAAGTAAAAAGGCACAGTCCCAATGTTACCAAACCACACAGCAGGTCATTAACTTAAATCCATTGTAAGTTCCAAGGTCAGCTGAGCATAGCAGGCTGCTGAGCAATGACACGGCTACAAGCAGGGTCCAAGCATGCCATAGGCTAGAGAACATACCCAAGGCTTCTCCTTATATACAGGAAGAAGACCACATACCCAAAGACAGCTACTCAGCTGCTTGTGGTAGATCCTACCATGGAGTTGATTGCCAGTCTCATCATGGGGAATAACTACTAACAGCTGCCCAGCCACTCAACCAGGCCCAGCCAAGTTGACATACAAATGTAACTAACACAGATGTCCTCTGTCACCACTTCTATTTAACAGTTTACCAAAATCATTGCATTCTATTGGAAGTCCTAGCCAGGGCAATAAGGCAAGAAAGAGAAATAAAAGTCTTCACTACTGGCAAAGAAGAAGTATAACTATCTTTATTTGCAGAAGACATGGTCTTGTACATAGAAAACTTGAAGACTAAGCAAGAAAACTCTTGTCCTTCTTGTTATTAGGTGCCATTGAGTCAGCTTAAACTGATAGCTATCCTATGTACAACAGATTGAAACACTGCTCAGTCCTGTGCCAGCCTCACAATCCTTGCTATATCTGAACCCATTATTGCAGCCACTGTGCCAATCCATCTTATTGAGGGCCTTCCCCTTTGTCACTAACCCTCAACTTTAGAAACCATGATATCCTCCAAGAAGTGGTCCCTTCTGACAACATGACCAAAGTAGATGTGGCAAAATTTGTCCATTCTTGTTTCCAAGGAGCATTGCAGCTTCTCTTTTTTCAGGACAGATTTGTTAATTCTTCTGGAGGTCCATAATATTTTTAGTATTCTTTCTCAACAACTCAAAAACACCAATTCTTCTTTAGTCTTCCTTATTCATTGTACAGTTTTCACATGCATATGAGGTGATTGAAAACACCATGGCTTTGGCTAGGTATACCTTGGTATTCAATGAGACATCTTTGCTCTTCAGCACTTTAAAAAGTTCATTTGCAACAGATTGGCCCTGTACAATACATCATTTGATTTC
Organism: Orycteropus afer afer; assembly: GCF_000298275.1. Lineage (NCBI taxonomy): Eukaryota > Metazoa > Chordata > Mammalia > Tubulidentata > Orycteropodidae > Orycteropus > Orycteropus afer. The sequence goes on from NW_006922768.1 coordinate 91,977, forward strand.
TTGACCACCGGTTCCATTGATGTTGATTGTGGAAACAATTAATATGAAATATTTGAAAACTTCATACTTTTCTACATTTATCATGATGTTGCTTATTGGTCCATCTGTGAGAATTTTCTTTTCTTTATGTTGAGTTGTAATCCATACTGCAGACTTTAGTCTGCAGATTATACTCTTTAATCTTCATTAGTATGTACATCAAGTAATTTCACTTTCAGCAAGCAAATTTGTGTCATCTGTATATCACAGATTATTAATGAGTCTTTCTCCAATCCTGATTCCATGCTATTCTTCATATAGTCCAGTTTTTGGACTATTTGCTCAGCATACAGATTGAATAATCCTCACAGCTGGACTAATAAACAGCATCAGGATAAACAGAGAAAAGATTGAAGTTGTCAGACTTCATGTCACTTGGTTCTACAATCAACACCAATGGAAGCAGCAGTCCATATACCAGATGACATATTGCATTAAGCAAATCTGCTTCAAAAGATCTCTTTTCAAGTGATGAAGAGCAAAGATGTCTCCTTGAAGACTAAGATGCATCTAACTGAAGCCATAGTATTTTCAATTTCCTCTTATGCAAATGGTGCAGCCCTTTTGAAAGATTACAAGGGGCAGCCATTTTGTATATTTAAAGTGACTGAAGGCATAGACCTTTTTGAATGTTTACAAGTGGCAGTGATTTTCGATATATAAAGTGACTGAGGATACAGCCATTTTGAATGTTTACAAGCGGTGGCCAATTTGGATAATTGAAGTGACCGAGGGCAAAGCCATTTTTAATGTTTAGAAGTGACAACCACATTGGATTGTAAAGTGATAACATTCTCATTTGAATTCCAGGGACCTAAGAACAGGCAGGGTGGCGGGAAGCAGGGAGAGGACAGAAAAGGCAAAGGGAATAGGAAAAGATCGAGGATTCAACCGCAGGAAGTCAGGTGAGGAAATGGAACCCAGGCCACCCCCACAAGCAGCGAGGAGGGAAGCAAAGAGAACAGAAAAGGCAAAGGGGACTGGAACAGATCAAGGAGTTAACCTCAAGGATCCAGGTAAGGGCAGTTGGAGGGGTTTCCAACAGCTGAGGGAGACGAACTTGTCTGTTCATTTGTCCTACTGTAGTGATGTATTGCTGTGAGACTTGAAGCTGTGCCACTGTTGTTTCAAAACCAGTGGGGTGCACCTGATACACAGGTATCAGCTTGGATTGCAGACTGAGACAGACTAGGAAAAAGGAGGAGGCCATCTACTTCTCAAAGAATTGCCCAGGGAAAACCTTATGAATAGCAGAGAAACACTGTCTGATATATTACTGCACAAGTTTATGAATAGTCCAGAAACATTGTCCAATACAGAGGAGGAAGATGAGTCACTTAGCTTAGAAAACTCTCAAAGTAAGACTGGGAAAGACCTGCATTATCAGAGTAAAATCAGCCTTACTCACATAGATAGGGTAAAGCTTTCAAGACCTCTATTTGCTGACGTGGCACCACTCAAATTGAGGAGAAACAGCTGCAAACATCCAATAATAACTGGAACATTGAATGTATGAAGTATGAATCTACAAAAATTGGGAGTTGTCAAAAAATGAAATGGAATGCATAAAGATGGATATCCAAGGCATTAGTGAGCTGAAATGGATGGGTTTTGGCCATTTTGAATCAGACAACCATATGATCTACTATGCCAGGAACAACAGTTTAAAGAGGAATGGTGTGGCATTCATCATCACAAAGGATACTTCAAGATCTGTCCCGAAGTACAGTGCTGTCAGTGATAGTATAATATCCAATGCCTACAAGGAAGATCCGTTAATACAACTATTATTCAAATCTATGCCCCAAACACCAAAGACAAAGATGAGGAAATTGAAGATTTTTATCAATGTCAGCAGTCTGAAATTGACTGAACTTGCAATCAAGATGTGTTAATTATCACTGGTGACTGGAATGCAAAAGTTGGAAACAAAGAAGAATGACCAGTAGTTGGAAAATTTGCCCTTGGTGACAGAAATAATGCTGGAACTCTCATGGTAGTATTTTGCATGACCAATGACCATTCCAAACACCTTTTTTCAACAACACAAATGGCAGCTATACACGTGGACTTCACTAGATGGAACACACAGGAATCATATTGACTGCATCTGTGGCAAGAGGCAGTGGAAAAGCTCAATATCTTCAGCCAAAACCAGACCAGAAGCTGATTGTAGAACAGTACATCAACTGCCCATATGCAAGTTAAAGTTGAAGTCAAAAACAATTAAAATAAGTCCACAAGAGCCAAAATATGATCTAGAATATATCCCTCCTGAAATTAGAGACCATCCAAAGAATAGATTTGATGCATTGAACACCAATGACCGGAAACCAGATGAATTGTATGATGACATCAAGAGCATCATCCATGAAGAAAGCAAGAGGTCACTAAAAAGACAACAAAAGAAGAGAAGACCAAAATGGATGACAGAAGAGACTCTGAAACTTGCCCTTGAGTGGAGAGTAGCTAAA
>NW_006922768.1:94589-101831 GCF_000298275.1 Orycteropus afer afer
AACTGAAGATTTCCAAGAGCAGCTCAAGAAGACAAAGCCAATTACTATAATGAAATGTGCAAAGAGCTGGAGTTGGAAAACCAAAAGGGAAGAACACACTTGGCATTTCTCAAGCTGAAAGAATTGAAGAAAAAATTTAAGCCTCGAGTTGCAATATTGAAAGATTCTAAGGAGCAAAACATTGAATGATGCAGGGAACATCAAAAGAAGATCAGGAATACACAGAGTCACTGTACTAAAAAGAACTGGTCAATCTTCTTCCATTTCAGGAAGTGGCATATGATCAAGAAGCAATGGTACTGAAGGAGGAAGTCAAAGATACAATAAAGGAATTGGCAAAGAACAAGCTCCAGGAGTTGATGGAATACCCATTGAGATATTTAAACAAATGGTTGTTGCACTGGAGGCACTAACTCAGTTATGCCAAGAGATTTGGAAGACAGCTACCTGGTCAACTGACTGGAAGAGATCCATATTTGTACCCATTCCAAAGATCCCACACAATGTGGAAATTATCAAACAGTATCATTAATATCACACGCAAATAAGATCATACTGAAGACACGTTGGCAGCAGTATACTGACAGAGAACTTCCAGAGGTGTGAGATGGATTCAGAAGAGGATATGGAACAAGGGATATCATAGCTGCTGCCAGATAGATGTTGGACCAAGGCAAAGAATACCAGAAAGTTGTTTCCTTGTGCTTTATTGACTATTCAAAGGCATGTGGTTGTGTGGATCATGACAAATTATGGTTAACACTGAGAAGAATGAGAATTCCCAAACACTTGATTGTACTCATGCGAAACCTGTACCTTTACAAAGAGGCTGTCATTCAAACAAAACAAAGGGACACTGCCCGGTTTAAAATCAGGAAGGGTGTGAGTCAGGGTTGTCTCCTTTCCCCATACTTATTCAATCTATATGTTTAGCAAATACACTGAGAAGCTGGACTACATGAAGAAAAACATGGCATCAGGATTGGAGGAAGAATCACTGACAACCTGAGATACGCTGATGATACAACTTTGCTTGCTGAAAGTGAGGATGACTTGAGGCACTTACTGATGAAGATTGAGGAACACAGTCTGCAGTATGGGTTACATCTCAATATAAAGAAGACAAAAATCCTCACAACTGGACCAATAAGCAGCATCATGATAAATGGGGAAAAAATTGAGGTTGTCAAAGAATTCACATTGCTTGGTTCTACAATTGAGGGCAATGGAAGCAGCAGTCAGGACATTAGATGACGTGTACCACTGGTTAGGTCAGCTGTGAAGGAACTCTTTCAAGTGCTGAGGAGCAATGATGTCTCCTTGAGGACCAAGGTGCACCTGACACAAGCCATGATATTTCCAATTGCCTTGTATGCATGTGAGAGCTGGACAATGAATAAGGAAAACTGAAGAAGAGTTTATGCTTTTGAGTTGTGATGCTGGCAAAGAATGCTGAAAGTACCATGGACTGAGAAAGGAATTAACAGATCTGTCCTGGATGAAGTGCAGCCGAGATGCTCCTTGGAAGCTAGGATGGCCAGACTTCATCTCACTTACTTTGGTCATGTTGTCAAAGGGGACCATTCCCTGGAGAAGGATGTCATGCTTGGTAAGGTGGAGGGTAAACAAAGGAGGAGAATGCCTTCGACAAGATGGATTGACATGGTGGCTGTGACAATGGGCTCAAGTATAGCAAAGATTATGGAGCTGGTGCGGATCGGGCGGTGTTTCGTTCTCCTGTGCATGGGCTCACTATGCATCAGAAATGACTCAACAGCACCTAACAACAACAACAACTTATGCATGTGAGAGATGGACAATGAATAAGAAAGATCAAAGAAGAGTCAATGCTTTTGAATTGTGGTATTGGCAAAGAATGCTGAGAGTACCATGGACTGCTAAAAGAACTAACAAATTTATGTCATGTTCAGCCAGAATGCTCCTTGGAAGTGAGAATGACCAAACTTTGTTTCACCATTCCTTGGAGAAGGATATCATGCTTGGTAAAGTGGAGGGTCAACAAAAAAGGGGAAGGTCCTCAACAAGACGGATTGACACAGTGTCTGCAATGATAGGATCAAAATAGCAAGACCATGAGCATGGCACAGCACTGAGCAGTGTTTTGTTCTGTTGTACGTAAGACCGCTATGAGTTAGAGATGACTCTACAGCACCTTAGAACAACAACAGTTGATCGAATAAGTATGGTGAAAGAATACAACCCTGACACACTCTCTTTTTTATTTAAAACCATGCAATATCCTCTTCTTTTGTTCAAATGACAGCCTCCTGGTCTATGTACAGGTTCCTCATAAGCAAAATCAAGTGTTCTGGAATTCCCATCCTTCTCAAAGTTATTATGATCCACACAGTTGAATGCCTTTGTATATTCAGTAAAACACAAGTAAACATCTTTATTGTATTATTTGCTTTCAGCCAATATCCATCTGACATCAGTAATGATATGCCTCCTTCCACAGCCTTTTCTGAATCCAGCTTGTATTTCTGGAAGTTCCCTGTCAATATACTGCTGCAACTCTTTTTGAATTATCTTCAGCAAGATTTCACTTGTATGGGATATTAGTGATATTCAATCATTTCCACAGTCTGTGAGATAATCTTTCTTTGGAATGGGTACAAAAATAGATTTCTTCCCATCAGTTGGCCAGGTACGTTTTTTTCTAAATTTCTAAGCATAAACAAGTAAGTGCCTCCAGCGTGGCATACCTTTGTTTAAACATCTCATGGGGTATTCTGTCAATTTCTGGAACTTTCTTTTTCACCAGTTCCTTCAATGCAGAGTCAACTTCTTCCTTCAAAGAGGAGCTTGTTTTCTGTTACTTCTATAATGCATATGGATCATTTTCTAGAACAAGTGCATGTGAAAGATTATCTTCAGCCAAATCTGTCTTTGGTCTTGAGATATTCCTGTTTGTCTATCCTCAACTGATCTTCTCACCTGTTTATACATTCATAGCCTAGTGTTTGGTGCCAGTGAGAATGCAGTATTATACAGGTAATAGTATTTTCCTCTGTTTATAACTTTGTGCACATTTCTGTACCCTCCCTTTCCCCATAATCATCATGTTGGTCACAGATTCTTTCCAAACTGATCCTCCCCTCACCCAAATCAAAATGTGACCCACAATTAGTCTGAAATTTTCCCTCCCTTTCCCTCCCATCCCCAGTAGCCAGCAAAGTGAATTTCCTTCCCTGCATGAACCTTTCCTTGACTTTTTATAATAATGGACTCATACAATATTTGTCCTTCTGTGATAGACTTATCTCAGCATGTTGTCCTCCAAATTAATCTGCACTATGAGATGATTCATGTATTCTTCATTATACTTTAATGTTGCATGATATTTCATTGTGTGAATGTACCATAGTTTGGTTATCCATTCATCTGTTGATGGGTATTTAGGTTGTTTCCACCTCTTTGCTATTATGAATACTGCTGCGATGAACAAGGATGTGCATGTATCCCTTTGTGTCCCGGATCTCACCTCTTTAGGATATATATTCCTAGTAGTGTATTTAGTGATTGCTGTGTACATTTGAATGATAGTTGTATTACCTAGTCTTCCTTGTAGGCATTCAGATTTTTATCTTATCACTGATGAGTATTTCAGGATAGATGTGAAATGTTCTTTTTGATGCTGAATGAAATTCCATTCTTCTTCAATTTGTCATTCCCAGCATAGTATACCATATAACTGTCTGATTCAAATTAACCAATTCCAGTTCATTGTAGCTCACTAATGTCTAGGATATTTATCTCTATGCATTCTATTTCATTTTGACAACTTCTAATTTTCCTGCATCCATACTTCGTGTATTCCATGTTCTGATTATTAATGGATATTTGCAACTATTTATTCCCATTTTGAATCATGTTCCACCAGTAAATTAAGGTTGCAAAAGCTTTATTCCATCCACATCATTAAGGTTGACTCTACTTTGGGGAGGCAGCTCTTCTCCAGTCACCTTTTGAGTGCTTTCCAACCAGATGGCCTCATCTTTCTTCACTATATCAGACAATATTTCAGGGATAGTCATAAAGTTTTCCAGTACCATATTAAACAATGTTTCACTGCTATTCTTAATATTTTCAGTGAACAGTCTTTTCCAGATGTGGACTGTCCTTCTTTCCAGTCTGTCTTTGTCTGGCAGTTCCACGGAATCTGGTCCAAAACGGGTGGTCCTGCTGGTATTTAAACTACTGGGACCATGACCCAGCCTCACAGCAACACACATGCCACCACAGTATAAGAAACTGACAGATTAGTGGTGGAGATAATATTAAACCAAAAACCAAACCAAACTCATTGTCATCAGGTTGGACCCAACTCATAGCGACCCCTCCTTGGGTTTCCGAGGCGTATCACTATGGAAGTAGATCACCCAAACTTCCTTCCAGGGAGTGCTTGTGGGTTTAAACTGCCAGCCTTCTGGTTAGCAGTCACATGCTTTAGGCACCTACACTACCAGGAGATAAGATTAGGGACTAGGAAAAATGAAGTGGTTAAGTAGGGAAAACTAATGCAAAGATATGTTAAGAGCTGATCACTGCAGAGGTGACTGGGCTTCAGTCTCACTTAGACCTTCTGAGGAGCCTGGACGTACACCTCAGAATTGTCTGGACCAAAACCAAGAAGGATGTTGCAATAAACGTCTATCTTCTTTCACTTAAGAGTCACTCATGGAATGTTATTATTTTCCTTGTATGTCCAGGTTTGCTCATGCAATAGGGCTGAGTTGGATTCCTTAAGCATCTCAGCCTTGCCTTTTACAAGAAAGTTGTTGTTCCCTGTTCTTATCTCAATTCAGCCTTCCCAACATTCTGATTGATGGGATTGTGGTGCAGGGTGGTGGTTCTGGTAGAGAGAGGCATTGATTTCTGTCTTTGCTTCAGCCTCAGGAATGCTGTTAAAATCATGCAATATGCACTCAGCAGACTTTTCTTGAGTGAAAAATTAATATACATGCCATTAGGATAAAATATACTTAGAGTTGCATACATTTCAGTTTAAATATAAAACTGGTAATTAGAGAACTTTGCATATAAAAAAGAAAACTCTTCACCTGGAATAACCCACTGCCTGCTGTTCATTTGCATATCCTCACTTTAGCAGATTCAGGCAGTCAGAATATGCTAACAACTGCACCCATTTCATATCCTTATACAGGAAATCTAACAGTTCACTGATAGGCATATATATGACTTACAGAAAGTCTAAAATTATTTAGGAAAGGAAAACAGCTCTTGCAGCTTTGCACAAGTTCTCAGCAAGCCTTCAGGAACTCCTGCAAGCAGTCCATCAACACCAGTTTTAAACTACAGAAAAAAATAAATGACATCTATCTATAACAGGCAATATATAATCTGAATTTTAATTGCCTCTTTTTCTTACCATGTCTACTCCTACATTTACCTATTCTCAAATAGCTGATCAATTTAGCTCACCCTTGTGAAGAAATCTTTATGTAAGTTCAGGTCTGACATAAGAGAGAAATTCTGTAGTGGCTAATGCAGTGTGTTTGGTTGAAACTAGAAAGTGAGAATTTAAAACTTACTTAAATAACCTCATTTGACTCTCTGTTAATATATTAAATCTCCACTTAATCTCATATTTCAGAGGGCCAATGATTTATCCACAACATTGTTCAAAATGAAGCTTCCATATACCTATACTACTAGTCCAGGTGTTTTAGTGTCTTTAGTAGACACTTAGGTGATGCTGAACCCTCTGAGAAATTCTGCTTCAGGCTATTTGACAAAAACCCAATTACTTGTGCAATATATATGTCAATGTTATAGCAGAGTTATTAACATCATGTATCTATATATTTAAATCAAGTATTCACAATTTGTTTTTTATTATATTCCAATTATATTATTTTCTCTTCACTTCCTAAATAAATACAGCCAGCAGGAGATCATAATAGCCTCCAGTTGGAAATTGGAACACTGTATCCTAACTACAAAGTGTTAGCTGAAGCTGCCAAATGCTTAACACCAGCCTGGCTATCTAGGGTAGAATATCATGAGGTCAAAGATGCCATTTCTCATTAGGCCAGAGAGGAATGGTTTCAATCAGTAAGTAAAATTGGCTTTGTACACGCATGGGAGTAATTATCCTTAGGTGTGAAACTTAGTGCACTAATTTATATTATATAATGTTTTATATATGACTAACCCCAACTCTATTTTGTGTTTTGTGTTTATTTACTTATCTGTTTCTGAATCTGAAGTTTCTGAACCAAGAAATTACCCACTCAATGCTTGTAGTTGAGTGGCTGCAATTTATATTTGGAAAACAAAATATTTACCATATTTGGTCACACCTACACGATATCTCTGCTGTACCTTCTTAGTTTGTATGTCATAGCCATTTGTATTAGAAGCCAGTTTTGATGAGGCTGGTGGCAGCATTTCAAACTGAAGATCCATGCTTACTGAGATACTTTTAACACCTCATTTCTTGAATGATATTTTGGAAAACTTCCCAGTTCTACCTTGAAAACAGGTGGGAGTGGGAAAAGATGAGTCTGTCAACAGGGCTCTATTACTACTTCAGTTTCTGTCAAGTAGTCCACTGGTGCATTTACCTTCCCTTCTTCGTTATTCAATATCCAAGCATCCAGCTGTTGGCTGATGAACTGCCTGCTGTCAGTACAAGCAGCAACCCAGACACATGTATCGAGGCTGCCTACACTGTGGAAAAACACACCTAGACTATTCTATGCAAGTGAAGTAATTTTGGGGGATCATTTGAAAGGGTTAAACTTAGTCCAAGTGGAAGTAGAATGAGTGTCCTATTGTTTTCATATCCATAATTTAAACTTGAGTTCACTTTTTCACAGAATGGTTTGATGACTGGCAATGAAAACTTGGCACATTTTGACTGGCATGCCAAATACAAAGGCATCACTACTGAACAATTTGATTCAGATGGTTAAGGGGGCTACATTTCACTCATCAGTCTTTCATGGTGAGTTCAATAAAGCATTCATGTGAATGGAAACTTCTGAAATAAAAGATATTTTATTATTTAGTACATGAGTATATTAAAAATGTTGTTGTTGTTGTTGTTAAGTGCCGTCGAGTCGTTTCCGACTCATAGCGACCCCATGCACAGCAGAACGAAACACTGCCTGATCCCGCACCAGCCCCACAATCCCTGCTATACTCGAGCCCATCATCGCAGCCACTGTATCAATCCATCTCGTTGAAGGCCTC
>NW_006922768.1:105421-126021 GCF_000298275.1 Orycteropus afer afer
GAACACTCTTCTCTTTGGCTTCCTGGGTTCCACCCCTTCCTCCTGCTCTTCCGGCCTGCTACTCTGTGCTACGCCTGTGCTTACCTTGCTCCTGAAGACCTGGTCCCTCTCGGTAGGGTAACAAGGGAACGTGTTCAGTGCAGATCAGTGAGTAAGCACAAGGCAGCCTTGTTTCAGTACCTATGCTTAAAAATAGATTAATAAAAATACAGTTGTTATTGTTTATATAGCAATGATTAACAATGAACTAAAATTTATGATTTAAAATGATAGAATTAAAAAAATATGTAAAGATAACATTTTGTTTTTTAGGGTCTAAAAAGGAAAAATACATAATTTTTAAGATTTTTAACTAATCTTTGCTTTTTTCCCCCAAATTTATTGTGGATTTATTTTCTTAGATAAGTTGCATGAGTATAAAAAATAGTTTAAAAATAAAAACATATTTGAAGTGTGGACTTCTTATTGATTTTGAATTCATAGAAGGCAATATTTAGCAGACAGGATTAACTCTTGAAAGAGCTGGTTCAGAAATGGTAATACATTTTTAGCATCAAACTTGCTTCTGAATATAAACTGACTACTTTGAATTATTATGAAATGCCAGAAAACCAAACCAATTGCCACTGAGTCTATTCCAACTCATAGCGACGCCCATAGGGATTCCAAGGCTGTAAATCTTTATGAAAGTTGATTGCCTTATCTTCCTCACATAGAATCACTGATGGGTTTGAATCACCACCCCTTGTTAGCTGCCAAATGTCTTACCAAATGTCACCAGAGGTCCTCAATTATAAAATAGAATAAATAAGATTTTATAGTTCCTGAAATGATTTATAAACCACTTTACCTTGTCATAGTGAAATTACTCTTTTTAAAATTTTACTTACAGTTTACAAAATTTATAGTAACCATAATGTTGATTTGCCAGAAGGCATACTTGTCAAAGTTTTTTTTTTTTTTAATAACTTCTAGGCAAATGACCAAAGCTTTATAAAATTATTTTTTCAGTTTTAATTAAAATAAATTGAAAGATTCATCCTGAAATTTTCCAATAAAATCTGTTAGAATAAAGTGGAAAGAAAAACATTTCATTTTTTAAAAGAACACTTCTAGTTATATTGATATTAAGAAATAATATATTTTTACCGGTCAACATTTTCACAATGCTGAGATATAAAAAAAGGCTTGTTATCTATAAGAAGGCAGATAGTCCTGAATTAATTCATGTATATCACTGGGATTTTGTTCTTTAGGTAAAATAAAATTTATCATGCTAGGTACAGGGCAGAAATATTAAAAAGAACCCCTTTGAGTATTGGACTTTTGTATAGGAAAAGTTGAGAAAGGCTGGAATCATTTCCTTTATTAAGCATTCTTGATGATGGATTATTTTTGTACTATAAAAATGTCAGTATTATCAATTTTTAATATTATTTTAATAAGTGATATGTAAGAAAAAGTAAAAATAAATTTGGAAGATAAGTAAAGCTTATGATCAGTAAAATTGATATCTGTTGTTATCAACAGATAACATGAACAGCAGAACAAAACACCTCCAGATCCAGCTCCAGCTCCATGATCCTCGCTATACTTGCACCCATTGTCACAGCCACCGTGTCAATCCATCTTGTCCAAGGCATTCCCCTCCTTCGTCGACCCTCCACCTTACCAAGCATGACATCCTTCTCCAGGGAATGGTCCCTTCTGACAACACAACCAAAGTAGGTGAGATGAAGTCTGGCCATTCTCTCTTCTAAGGAGCATTTTGGCTGCACTTCCTCCAGGACAGATCTGTTAGTTCCATTAGCAATCCATGGTACTTTCAGCATTATTCACCAGCACCACAACTCAAAAGCATCAACTCTTCTTTGGTCATCCTTATTCATTGTCTAGCTCTCACATGCATACCAGGCAATTGGACATATCATGGCTTGTGTCCGGCACACCTTAGTCATCAAAGAGACATCTTTGCTCCTCAGCACTTGAAAGAGTTCCTTCGCAGCTGACCTGTCCAGTGCTACACGTAGCCTAATGTCCTGACTGCTGCTTCCATTGGCATGGATTGTTGAACCAAGCAACGTGAATTCTTTGACAACCTCAAACTTTTCTCCATTTATCGTGATGCTGCTTATTGGTCCAGTTGTGAGGATTTTTGTTTTCATTATATTGAGATGTAATGCATACTGCAGATTATGTTCTTCAATCTTCTTCAGTAAGTGCCTTAAGTCATTCTCACTTTCAACAAGCAAAGTTGTATCATCAGCATATCTCAGATTGTTAATTATTCTTCCTCCAATCCTGATGCCATGATTTTCTTCATATAGTCCAGCTTCTCAGATTATTTGCTCAACATATAGATTTAATAAGTATGAGGAAAGGATAGAACCCTGATGCACTCCCTTCTTGATTTTAAACCATGTAGTGTCCCCTTGAAATTGATATCTACTGAATAAAATATCACATACACGATTACAACTATAATCAACATACTATCCCTTGTCTAATATGTTTATATTCTTAAAAAAATTAGAAATAAATGAAAATTAAGTATTTGAATAATTTCATGTTTTCTATGGATAACACTGTGCATACTTCTCAAAAAGGATAGGGTCTCTAAGTATAACGGTATGCATTCTGTAAAATGGCTTCATGGAAGAAATGGATTCACTGGGATTGTTGGTGCTGCTGCTGTTGTACTTATGTGCAGTAGTGTAGATTTTAATTCATAGCAACCTCAGGTGACAGAGTAGAACTGTTCCATAGGGTTTTCTTGACACAAACTTTAGAGAAGGAGATCATCAGGTTTTTCTCCTAAGGAAGTGCGAGTAGGTTTAAACTCAGTTAGTGGTTGAGTGCTTAACTGTTTGCACTACCAAGGAGAGAATAAAAATAAGAATCAAGGACATACCAGAGATAGGGTAATTACATGGCTTAGAGTGCATTGATGTGAACAAACCTAATATGGTCATTGAGAGTAAGGAAACTGGCATATATCCAACTTGTTTCTTTAATAGAAGACTTCTTTTAGCTATACATGGGAAATCATCTGGAAAGTATCCAATTAATATAGATTCTAAGAAATGAGAAAAGATTGTGTTTTTGTTCACCAAAGTATTTTAGAAGCAAGAGGGCAACTGATTTCATTTTCATAAAACATTTGTCAGGAAAGAGACTTAGAAAGTTTTCTAATTCACTTTAAGTATTCCTATTACTAGCTTTTAGGAGCTCTGGTTAGCATAGTGCCTAAGGCATTTAACTGCTAACCAGAAGGCTGGTGGCTCAAACCCACCAGCCACTCCTTGGAAGGAAGATGAGACAATCTACTTCTGTAGTGATACTGCCTCGGAAACCCAAGAAGGGGTCATTATGAGTCAGGTCCCACTCAATGGCAAATAACAACAACATTACTAGCTTTTAAAAAAGGACCAAGAATCTTTACCATCTGAATGCTTCGTCCAGCTTTAAGTTTCTCCTAGGCATCCAAAGTCAGAATCACATGACAAAAATATGATAATTATAAGGAGTAGCTTCAATTTCATTTTTATAATCCATAGTGATCTAACTAGGTCTCTTCATTAATTTTCAGACTTAAATAATTTTCCCGTCACCATATATTAATGGAGTAAATAAAATAAAACAATTTTTTTTTTCTTCTTTCAAGTAGACAGTTTTCTTACTTTTACTGATGTATCACCATAATTTTCATCTGGTTTATTTTCCTAATTTTAAGGTATGAAATTATTTTTCTTAGAATGTCATTTTATATAAATATATGATAAATGGAGAAAATAAGTGGAGTTGTCAGGGATTTCATTTTACTTGGATCCTCAATCAACAACCATGGAAGCAACAGTCAAGAAATTAGACATCATATTGGTCTGGGCAAGTCTGCTGCAAAAAAAAAAAAAACCTCTCTAAACTATTGAAGAGCAAAGATGTCACTTTGAGGACTAAGGTACACCTAACCCCAGCCATGGTATTTTCAGTTACCTCATATGCATGTGAGGGCTGGACAATGAATAAGGAAGACCAAAGAAGAATTTTGAATTGTGCCTTTAAATTGTGGGGTTGTTTTGAATTGTGCCTTTGAGTTGTGGTGTTGGTGAAGACTACTGAAAATCTCATGGACTTCCAGAAGAATAAACAAATCTGTCTGGGAAGAAGTGCAGCCAGAATTCTTCTTAGAAGTAAGAATGGCCAGACTTTATCTCACCTACTTTGGCCATGTTTTGAGAAGAGACTATTGCCTGGATAAGGATATCATGCTTGGTAAAGTGGCGGGGGGGGGGTTAACAAAAAGGGTAAAGACTCTCAATGAGATGGCTTGTCACAGTGGCTGCAATGATGGGCTCAAGCATAGCAAGGATTGTGAGGATGACACAGAACCAGGTAGTGTTTCATTCTGTTGGACATAGGGTCTTCATGAATCACAGCCAGCTCATTGGCACTTTACAACATGCTGAGGATCATAAAGTGGGAGAGAAGAAAATCAGGAGAAAAAAAAATGTAAGAAAAAGAAATCAGAATGTTTTCCTTTTGAATTTTGTGAAAGAGACACGTTGTTGGTGTTTGGTGCTATTGAGCTGCCTCTGACTCATAGCAACCCCATGTACAATAGAACAAAACACTGCCCTGTCCTGTGCCAGCCTCACGATCTTTGATATACTTTAGTCCATCACTGTAGCCACCGTGTCAACCCATCTTGTTGAGGACCTTCCCCTCCTTTGCTGACCTTCCACCTTTCCAAGCATGATATCCTTCTCAAGGGAATGGTCACTTTTCAAAACATGACTGAAGTAGGTGGGACAAAGTCTGGCCATTCTTACTTCCAAGGAGAATTCTGGCTGCACGTCTTCCAGGACAGATTGGTTAGTTCTTTTAGCAGTCCATGGAACTCTCAGTATTCTTCCGCAACACCACAACTCAAAACATTCACTCTTCTTCAGTCTTTCCTATTCATTGTCCAGCTCTCACATGCATATAGGGCAATTGAAAATACCGTGGCTTGGGTTAGGCACACCTTAGTCTTCAAGGAAACATCTTTGTTTTTCAGCACTTGAAAGAGGTCTTTTGCAACAGATTTGCCCAATGCAATATGTCATGTGATGTCTTGACTGTTGCTTCCATTGGTATTGATTGTAGAACCATGTAATATGACATCTTTGACAATTTCAATCTTTTCTCCATTTATCATGATGCTGCTTATTGGTCCAGGGGTGAAGTTTTTGTTTTATTTATGTTGAGGTGTAATACATAGTGGAGAGTGTGGTCTTTAATCTTCATCAGTAAGTGCTTCAAATCATCCTCACTTTCAGCAAGCAAAGTCATGTCATCTGTGTATCACAAGTTGTTATTGAGTCATTCTCCTATCCTGATGCCATGTTCTTCATATAGTTCAGCTTCTCAGATTATTTCCTCAGGATACAAATTAAATAACCATGGTGAAAAGATACAACCCTGACACACTCCCTTCTTGATTTTAAACCATGCAGTACCCCCTTGCTCTGTTTGAATGACAGCCTCCTGATCTATGTACAAGTTTCTCATTAGTACAGTTAAGTGTTCTGGAATTCCCATTCTTCTCAAAGTGATCCATAATTTTTTATGATCCACAAAATTAAATGTTTTTGTATAGACAATAAAACACAAGTAAACATTTTTCTGGTATTCTTTGCTTTGAGCCAAGATCCATCTGCCATCAACAATGATGTCTTGTTGCACATTCTCTTCTGAATCCAGCTTGCATTTCTGGAAGTTCTCTGTCAATATACTGCTGCAATCATTTTTGTATTCTCTACATTAATTTTTATCTGCATGTGATATTAATGATATTGTTCGATAATTTTCACATTCTGTGAGATTTCCTTTCTTTGGAATGGGTACAAATATGAATTTCTTCCAATCATTTAGCCAGGCAGCTCTCCTCCAAATTTCTTGGCATAGAAGAGTAACTGCCTCCAGCGTGGTATCTGTTGAAACATCTCAGTGGGTATTTCATCAATTCTTGGTGCTTTGTTTTTGCTCATTCCTTCAGTACAGCTTCGACTTCTTCCTTCAATACCATTGATTCTTGATCATATGCCACCTCCTGAAATGGATGAACATTGACAAATTCTTCTTGGTACAGTAATTCTGTGTATTCCTTCCAACTTCTTTTGATGTCTCCTGCAACATTCCTTATTTTTCCCAGAGAAAGTTCCAATATTGCAACTCCAGGCTTGAATTTTTTCTTCAGTTCTTTTAGTTTGAGAAATGCTAAGTATGTTCTTTCCTTTTGAATTTCTAATTCCAGGTCTTTGCACATTTGATTATATTAATTGACTGTCCTCTTGAACTGCTCTTTGAAATCTTCTGTTCAGCTCTTTTACCTTGTCATTTTGTCCATTTGCTTTAGCTACTATTTGTTCAAGGGAAAATTTCAGAGTCTCTTCTGACATCCATTTTGGTCTTTTTTTCCTTTCCTATCTTTTTAAGGACCTTTTGCTTTCTTCAAAGATGATGTTTGTGATGTCATCCCACAATTCCTCTGGTCTTCAGTCAGTGATGTTTAATACAATACATCTATTCTTTAGATGGTCTCTAAATTCAGGAATGATATAATCAAGATAATATTTTTGCTTTTGTGGACTTGTTTTAATTGTCTTCATCTTCAACTCGAACTTGCTTATGAACCCTTGATAGTCTGTTCCACACTCAAATCCTGGTCTTGTTTTGGCTGAAGATACTGAGCTTCTCCATCACCTCTTAGTCTTTTATTATATAAAAGCCATAGTCTTTTATCATAACCAACCACTTAGTTCTTAAATATAACAATGAAAATTAAAGAAACCCAAAGAGAAAGTTAATGACAAAACAAGAGAAAAATATATGAAAAATAAACAGAAATATGGAGTTAAAATCTTCATTTCTTTTCTTCTAGTGCTTAGGTTAAATACATTCTATTAATTATATATGTTTTATTCAGATTTACCAAGCTATTATCAATATTGCATCAAAAAGATATTGAAGTAACTTTCATTGAAAATATCATATTTAGCAACATACTTCATTACTCTTCTGAAAATAAATAAATAAAAATCCTAGATTTCCAGAAATTGAAGAAAAAGACACAGTTATCTGATCAGTCTCTTGAATTATAGATTATAGAAGTTGATATCATCTGTAACAGTTCCATTAACACACAGGTAATAACAGAGTTGGAAATAAGATACATCTGTAGCCTACACATGGATAGCCACATCCCTGTCTATATCTGTACCTCCTCTATCTGTTATCTATCTATCTATCTATCTATCTATCTATCTATCATCAGCTATCTAATCTATATTCCCACTTAGTGTTTTTGCTAATACATCCAAATATACTCCCTATCTAAAACAATATTCCTTTATAATGCTTAAAATCCATATATCACACAGAAGCACACACACATACACACAGAGATGAAGAATAAGGAGAGAGAAGAGGAAGAGATACAATATGATCAGGGAGAAATAATAAAATAAAGAACATTTTTTAAAAGTTAAAAAAATTATCTAAGTGTTGTAAGGAAATATGGGGAATATTCTACGTATTTGCATGTCATAAAGAGGTTTTTTTTTTTTAATTAACTTATATCTAATAGACTTTTTTTAATACAGGAAGTTGTTTTGGGGCAATTTCCAATGGCATTTGTGCATGTATTATACCATTTGCCCCATAATATCTTTTCAAGGACATTTACATAGCATCCACCTGATCTGCTCTATAGTAATCCTTTGATAATTGTAGGATGAGTGGAACCAGTAAGAAGATGAAATTCATGGTATTTGCTTGCGAAAATAATTAGGTCCTTTGCCTAAGGCCCTGGAATCCCATATCTTCTGCCAGTATCTGTGGCAGAATAACTTGTGAGTTTGCAAGTATATTAAAATCTCAGACTTCTTCACCAGTTCTGACACAAGGATACTTCTCCTTTGAGAAAAGTTTCAACAGGGGTCTTGTGAAGATGCAGGGGGAAGATAAATTATCATTTTCCTTTTCAGTGAAACTACATTGTGATAAATTTAATTTATGTATCATCCAATGTGCTCAAATGACTTTATTACTCTACCTGATGAGTGATGTGATGGAAAGTGAACTCTTGCTAAAACATAAAGCACATCTGTAATGAGCATATCATGTGCTTGGTGTTTTATGTTCCTGTTAGGGATGCGGATGAAAGTTCAGCCTCCAGATCTGTCATTCTGTGACCATTTATTACCACTAAAATTGTTCTAGAATCTAGAATTCATTTGCGAGTAATTGGTAACCCTTTTGATTAAACTTGCTGTCATCGATGTACCTGCCTTTTACAGCAAGACTGCAGATGTTAGAATATTATTTTTCAAGCTCACAGTAAGATAAAGAATCTGGAGATGCTATTTTTTTTCATGCCACAAAAATTAGAGAGGATATGCTGAAAAGATAATATACTCTACAGCTGGGTCAATCTTCTAGGCCAAAATGGAATGTCAAAGTGTCAGTTGCGATAATTATAAGATATATTATGATTAAATGGAGTTCCATCTGGAGCTCTGGCAGAAGAATTATGCCTTGAGAAATTATGCCTTGAGAGATATAACTCAAAAGTCTGATGGCACTTGGTAGTGAGTAACCCCTGAACACACTCAATTGGCTACATAGCAGAATTTAGATTGATGGTCACTGCTCAAATTTGGCACTCTTTTGAGATATTAGTATGATACACATAACTGAACTGATAGTTGAAAAACAGTATTGGGGTCTCCAAATGACACTAATAAGTAAAAGTTTGGCTTAATATTTGAAAATGTATTTATTTAGTATTTAACTTAGCCCTATACAAAATAACTTTTTATTCCCTGAATTAGAATCATCACTGTTATTGTTATTTCTTTTTTGAAAAGTAGAGATAACAGTTATGTCTGAATGACCTAAAAAAATCATAGCAGTTCTTTTTCAAATAGAATTTTCACATTTGTTTTATTGAAGTGAAATTGATGTGATCATTAAGTGCTTTTGCTTCCTCTATCAACATAATATAATCTTAATAAAATTTATACACAGAATTTGTGGTAATTTTCACAAATTTAATAAACACCTTCAGTCAGTCATAATATTTACTAGACAAATAGTCTTACTACATACCTGTTCCAAAATATTTTATTTAAGGTGATACAAAATGAAGTTATTTTATAGTTGCTGACATTAAAGTGCTTCACGTTTAGTTGGAGATGTATTATACATATGTTAGAAAGGAAATAATTAAATACGTTTAGAAGATGATATAATCAAGGATATATATGGTTTCAAATAATTATATTCTAGATATACTCAATATTGTCTGCATTAGTTTCAGCTATAGGTGTAGGAAAAGTGAAATGATAACTAAAATGTAAACAGTAATCCCATAGGAGCAGTCCTGGTTTCTTCTTTGAACATTCTTGTGACATAGTTTGATTTGTTGGACAGGCTTTATTTTGGGTAATAACTTTAACTTAAAAAGATATTCTATCAAATGAACACCTGTATGCAGATTCTTAGTAGCTATAGGATTTACCCGTTACATCAGTTTTGCTGTGAGTCTTTAAAAGAGAATTTACTTACTTATCTGCATGCATTCCTACTTTTCTCACTAAAAGACTTAGCTAAGAAGAACTCAGAATGCTCTGGGCCTTATTAGTTACATAGAGAGGTATAAATTATTTATGTGATTTGTCTGTATTTTTTTGAGCACTGAATACATATTTAATTTTATTCAAATCTACCGATTTCAAGCATCTTACTTTTAATCTAGCTAAAGTTCAAACTACAGTCTACTACTTCAGATAGCAAAAATTTAAAATTTAATTCTTAATAGGCTAATGTTCATGACAAATTTTTTGTAGGTGTTTATATTTTATTTTTTTTTTCCTAAATTAGATATTGGGATTTGAGTACTACTGAATTGTGGTAGTTTGCTTTTTCTCATGTCTGTTTTTTTTTTTTTTTTTTTAAATGTAGTATTCCATTTCTAAAATGTATTACTTCCACTGACAAAGGAAAACTGCATAAAGTATATCAAGGAACTGGCATATTCTTTAATTGTTGTTAAACATTGCATTTTTCCCCCATTGATTTCTTTGAATATATGATAGCCTCCCAGCAGACACACTACTTTCTCATGAATCTTTCCTTTATCCTTTATTTTAAATTCCACTTTGTTATTTTGAATTTAGCTCTTTCTCCTCTGCTGATTTTCCAAAGCTTATAATAAATGCTGCCAATATGGAAATGATGTCTGGCAGAGGGGTGCTGAGATCTCCTACTACTCAAAGAGATATAAAATAGATAAGGCCATGAAAGAAAATGTCCTTCTGGGTATTGGCAATTGTAGTGCAACTTTTATTGCAGTTAAAACAGTTTAGCCTCCAAATACAAAGACTATTTTGTGGTTCATACAGCTGTTCTAACAGATTGTCTTCTTGAGTGAAGCACGAGAAGAGATAAGAAGTGCGTATTTCTAAGTAAAAATCTGAATTTAATTATTTCTTAATTAAGAAAATGTTGTTCAATGATATCAAAGCACAATGGAAGAAAATAGAATCAAATGGATTAAGAGATTAAGGGAAAAAAAAAAAAAAAAAAACAGACATGAAACAAAATGCAGAAAAAAGCTAGCCCATGAAGATGAAGAGCAATGAGAGATTTAAGGAGAGACCTGACAGAAGATAAGTTATATCAGGTGGAAAACGCGTCATTTTGTATTATTGCTTTTCTGACATTAATTACAAATGACAGGTCACCTGTCAGCCAAGTACTGTGAGCTCATAGAGACTGTGAAAAAGTTTCAGATCCTCTAGTAACCCAGGAACAAAGCAAAAGATTTCCAGTTAATTTTAGCAAGACTATATTATAAATAGTGGTGTTAGCACTAATTAGGTATTCAGAACACTGTACAAACATGTGCTAATTAATCCTTGCACTGAGGATACATAGTACTTTGATTCACCAAGACACAGGAAGAAACAACATATTACCAAATCTCTGAAGACTCCAAAGTTCAGGCAATACTGAAGCTACTTTTTTTTTTTTCCTTCTTTTTACTCCAATGTCTATGTTCACACATGCAAAACATTCATACATTTGGTCATCAAAAAACATACTCCCGTATTGAATAATGCATGAGGCTAAACTGTATTTTTATCAATTTTTATCACAGTAGAATTAGTTTGTAAGGCTGAGAATAGGCATAGGGAATAAAGCCCATAACCCATCATCTTCCAACTCTCATTTTCATATATTGCCACCCCTGACTGCCTCCCACACTCTGGCCTGTCCAAGTACAAATTGGGTAATTCTGGTTACATTGTCTATTAAAACCTTCTCTCCTTTTTTTTTTTTTTTTCACTTATCATTTATCATAATTTGTAATTTCCTTTTTTATCGTGATTATAGGAGTAGTGTCTGTCTCTTCTACTGTGTAGCAAAATCCATGACAGAAAGGAACATGTTTATTTTGGACAGCATGTAGTAAGTGTTCAATAAATATTTCTTAAAGGAATGTTTCAGTTTATCTGGAGAAATATGGTGATATTAATTTTATAAAAGGTAATGGGAGCTTTCATGGCATAGTGCCTAAGGCATGAGACTGCTAACCAGAAGGCTGGAGATTTAAACCCACCAGCCACTCCTCAGAAGGAAGACTAGGAAATGTACATCTATAGAGATACTGCCTCAGAAAACCAAGAAGGAGTCGCTGTGAGTAGAATTGTCTCAATGGTAGTGAGTTTTTTTTTTTTTTTTTTTGTATATAAGATAAGCCTCCCACTCTGTTCAGAGTATGTTCTAGAACAACAACAACAATAAAAATAGACTTTTATCAAAATGTTTACACTATTAAAACATTTATGTATATATGTATATATATGTATATATGTGTTAGTTTATACAGTATGAGTAGAAAGAATAAAATAGCTTATAATTGTTTTGGAAGACTACCTGTATGACCTGAGTAGTAGCTCTGATGGTTTAGTGGTTAAAGCATTCAGCTACAAACTAAAAGATCAGTGGTTTGAACCCACCAGCCACTCTACAGGAGAAAGATGATGCAGTTTGCTTCATCTTTACAGCCTTAAAAATCCCATGGGGCAGTTCTCCTCTGCCCTAAAAGGGTTGCTATGAGTCAGAATCGACTAGATGGCATGGGATAGAAATCATTTAAACTAATCCTTTAGATTATTTCACTCCTGCTTCCTCAGCTATGGAAGAAGGTGTTGAATTTTGAGAAGTGACATAAAAGAACACAGAGGAGTAACAATAGCTACTATTTGTTGAGAGCTTATTAAATATCATTCAATCCTTCTAATGGCAAACATATGAAATACATGTTATTTCCATGCTTATTTCACATATTCAGAGAGTTACATAGATAGTCAGCCTTATAAAAATATTTCTGTTAGGGAGTATATCTTCCTGGAAAATATTTTCTGAAATCATTTTCCTTATTTATTTGTCCCAAATTATCTTAGTAGGATAAATGGTTGCATATCTACTGACAGCAGATGGTCAACAGATACAAAGACAAGAATTGGCTGCTTTTGGTCAGAACAGTTGGAAGAAATATTATGGTCAATATTGGTCAGAAATCCAAGCAGCAGGTGAATTTAGCTCTTGTTCATAGAAACTATGATAGTAAATAAAATTTCAAATAATATTTATGGAGTGGACATGTAATCAAGAACAGGGTTCCTGAAATGATTGTACAAATTATGAAAGAAGAAGATAAAGAGCTATACATAAAGGATCACAGAAGGCAGTACTTTATAATCTGGTATATAATTTATGTCTCACAGACTTCACTTGCCAATTAATTTAAATATTCCACATTTATACCAATATTTACCTCACATGCAAAGTGGTCAAAACCTTTATATCCACTAGCAGAGAATCTTGACTTTTTGCAGGATTATCTTTCTATATATTCTCTCTGTCCTCAAGGATATTGTTGTTGTTGTTATGTGCCATCGAGTCGGACCCGACTCATAGTGACCCCTCCTTGGGTTTCTGAGGCAGTATCACTACAGAAGTAGATTGCCCTATCTTCCTACTGAGGAGTGGCTGGTGGGTTTGAACTGCCAGCCTTCTGGTTAGCAGTCAAGTGCGTTAGGCACTGCACTACCAGAGCTCGTCCTCAAGGATGCCTACAAGTAAATAATGACTGTGGGTTTTTTTTTTTTGAGTTTATCACACATTGAGTCTTATATGCAGTTTCAATGCATGAGTTTCTTTCAAAAAGATGGTATTAGTGGTGGTGGTGGTGGTGGTGGTGGTGGTGGTGGTGGTGGTGATGGTTTTGGCTGAAGATATTGAGCTTTTCCACTGCCTCTCGCCACAGATGTAGTCAATCTGATTCCTGTGTGTTTCATCTGGCGAAGTCCACATGTACAGCCGCCGTTTGTATTGTTGAAAAAACGTGTTTGCAATGAACAAGTCGTTGGTCTTGCAAAATTCTATCATGAGAGATCTAACATTATTTCTGTCCCCAAGGCCAAATTTTCCAACTACTGGTGATTCTTCTTGGTTTCCAACTTTTGCATTCCAGTCACCAGTGATAATTAATACATCCTGATTGCATGTTCGGTCAATTTCAGACTGCAGAAGTTGATAAAAATCTTCAATTTTCTCATCTGTTGTTTTGGTGGTTGGTGCATAAATTTGAATAATAATCATACTAATGTGTCTTCCTTGTAGGTGTATATATATTATCCTATCAATGACAGCATTGCACTTCAGGACATATCTTGAAACATCCTATGTGTTGATGAATGCCACGCCATTCCTCTTCAAACTGTCATTCCGGCATAGTAGATCATATGGTTGTCTGATTCAAAATGGCCAAAACCAGTCCATTTCAGCTCACTAAAACCAAGGATATCAATCTTTATGTGTTCCATTTCCTTTTTGACAACTTCCAATTTTCCTAGATTCATACTTTGCACATTCGATGTTCTGATGGTTAATGGATATCTCAGCTGTTTCTCTTCAATTTGAGTGGTGCCACATCAGCAAATGGAGGTCTCGAAAGTTTTACCTTATCCATATGAGTAAGGCTGGGTTTACTGTGATGATGTAGCTCTTTCCCAGTCCTATTTTGAGAGCCTTCTAACCTAACCAGACTATTCATAAAGTTGCGTGGTAATGTATCAGACAGTATTTCTTTGCTATTCATAAGGTTTTCTCTGGCCAATTCTTTGAGAAGTGGACAGCCTGTTCCTTCTTCCTAGTGTCTCAGTCTGTAAGCTGGGCTACTATTTGTGCACCTTGTGCATCCCATTGTGTTAGAAACATCAGTGGCTCAGCCTCAAAACTCACATCAACACATCACCAAAGTAGAACAAACTGACAGACAAGTTTGTCTCCCTGTTGTTAACCTCTCCTACCAGACTTACCTGGGTCCCTGCAGCTGACCCCTCCTCTTTCCCACTTCCTGGTCCTTTTCCTACTCTTTCTTCCTCTCTCCTGTCCTGCTGCTTGGGCTGTGCCTGGGTTCCCTCTCCTCACCTGGATTCCTGAGGCTCACTCTTCCTCACAGGCAGATCAGCTGAATATTTGTTAGGTAGATACACTCCTTGGAGATCATGGGAGAATAGAAAGAATGTTTGTGCACAGGGAGACAGCTCATTGGGCAGGAAGGCATGGAGCAAAAGACATATGGAAGAGGTAACTATAGACACAAGGAAGTGGCATGGGAGCTGTTATATTGTGGGCAATTACAGTCAATGTCATAAGACAAAATGTATGTGAGCTGCTGTGTGGAAAGGGAATTTGTTCTGTAAACTTTCACCTAAATCACAATAAAAATTTAATAAAAAAGAAGGAAAAAAAAATGCAAAATTGAACATGTATAATGAAGACAGGAGGTTCCATTGGTCACGCATTTCCTTAACTTCCTCACTTCCTCCCTGTGGTAGTTAAGTTGTATGTTAACTTGGCTGGGACTGGTTTTGAGTGGATGGGCAAGTGGATGTAGTTATTTCCCATGATGAAACTGGTAATCAACTCTGTGGTGAAGTCTATTGGAGCAGCTGAGTAGCTGCCTTAGGGATGTGGTCTGCTTCCTGTATATAAGAAGAAGCTTTGAGAAAGCTTTGATTGGACCTGCATGTAGCTGAATTTTTATTCAGCAGCCTGCCATGGTTGCTTGTCAATCTTGGGACAGTTTCTGAACTTGAACTAATAGCTTGCTGTGTTGTTTGATAATCATGGAACTGTGCCATTGTACTTGATGATCTTGGTTTTGTCAGCCTCAGGAGCCAGAAGCTGACCAAGCTAAGAGAAGCTTCTAGCTTCAGTGGTCCAGGAGCAAGAAGCAGGGCTGAAGACCAAGATTGAGGAGACCTGCCCCCATAGCTGGCACTTTGAACTCTGATTTCTAGCCTCCTAAATTGTAAGAGAATAAATCCCTGTTTGTTAAAGTCCTCCCCATAGCCCCCCCAAAAAATTTTGCTTCTTATATATACTGGAAGCATGGAGTTCTGGTAGCATAGTGCTTAAGGTACTTGTCTGATAAACAGAAGACTGGCCGTTCAAACTCACTAGCCACTCCTCAGAAGGAAGGTTGGGCAATCTACTTCCATAGTGATACCATCTTACAAAACCAAGGAGGGGTCGCTATGAGTCGGGTGTGACTCGACACCACAGAACAACAACAACAACATATACTGGAAGCAGTGCACATCCCTAAAGCAGCTATGCAGCTGCTTCAGTAGATTCCACCACGGAGGTAATTACCATTCTCACCATGGGGAGTAACTACATCCAGCTTCTCAGCCTCTGGTGATGTAATGCCTAAGACATTTGACTGTTAACCAGAAGGCTGGTGGTTCAAAGCCACCTGTCACTCCTTGGAAGGAAGGTTGGGCTATCTACTTCCATAGTGATACTGCCTCAGAAATTGAAGGAGGGGTTGCTATCAGTTGGATCCAACTTAAAGGCAATGGGTTTTTATGAGTAGCTGCCCAGCCACTCAACCAAGCCCACCCAAGTAGACACACAACCTTAACTACCACAATGGTGTAAATAGAAAATCAATATTTGTTTTTGGTCCATTCTAGCTAATAAAATGTATGCCTTTTTCTATGCAAAATATTTAACTGTAGGAAAATGAATTATGACAAAGTTGGAAAAAATTAAAATTATTTATATTAATCTATAATCGAGGGAAAAAGTAAAATTAACAATAAAATAATCTTTTATAAAATACTAGGTCAATTGAAGATAGAAAACACAAAAATCAGTATGTAGTTTTCTCATAACAGCATATTTTGAAACATAAAATAATATTTTTTTTTAAATTTCTACTCAGTTAAATAGAATATTTTAATGGCTTATAAGGAGTTTTATTTTGTTCACAATATTATCTCATGTAATGATCTTTTTTACATCCACTTTCTTAAAATGTCTGGACATTTTCCTATAAATTACATTTTATGTAAATTTGTATAACTCAGAAGAAAAGAAAATAGAAACTCACTCTCATCAAATTGATTCTGACTCATAGAAACTCCCATTGGGTTTCTAAGACAGTAAATCTTTATGGAAGCAGACTATCTCATCTTTCTTCTATGGAGCAGCTGTTGAGTTTGAGCCAGTGACCTTTTGGTTGGTAGCTGAATGGTTTAACTACTGTGCCACCTTAGCTGCTTTTTACTTTCACATTACTCATTAAGCACTACACCACCACAGCTCCTGAATTCTTATTACTAGAGATAAAAATACACCATATATAATAAACATATGTACTTTTAAAGACAGTCAACAGGGACAAAATAAAGAATACAAGTCTGCATACACCAGGTACTGAAATAAGTTACTCTTGAAAATATTTGATAACTGTCTATATAGTTATCTATATAAGTACTATCTATAATGAGCACTTTGGACCTGTTTTGTCATTTTTTCATTTAGCAATTCCTTGGGTTACATAGGGTTATTCCCAGTTTTAGAGCAGATAGGTTTTGGGGGATGCATAATGCAGAACCTGTGTTTTAGAGGCCTCTTCTTTGTCTCCATTGGGCATGTTAATCTCCAAGATCCAAAAAAAGGAGTCTTAGGGAGCAGTGGAATGTGTATCCATGTCATTGAGGGTCTTCCCCTTTTTTATTGACTCTCCACTTTACAAAGCACAATATCCTTCTCCAGGGAATGGTCCCTTTTGACAACATGGCCAAAGTAAGTGAGAAGAAGTCTGGCCATTCTTGCTTTCAAGGAGTATTCTGGCTGCACTTCTTCCAGGAAATATTTTTTCCTTCTTTTGGCAGTCCATGGTGCATTCATTATTCTTCATCAACACCACAACTTAAAACATCAACTCTTCTTCGGTCCTCCTTGGTCATTTTCCAGCTCTCACACATATATGAGGTGATTGAAAATGCCATGGCTTGGGTTGGGTTCACCTTAGACTTCAAGGAGACATCTTTGCTCTTAAGCACTTGAAAGAGCTCTTTTGCAGCAAATTTGTCCAGTGCAAAATATCTTCTGTTGTCTTATCTGCTGTTTCCACTGGTGTTGATTGTGAAATCAAGTAATAGGAGATCTTTAACAACATCAATTTTTCTCCATTTATTGTGATGGTGTTTACTGGTCCAGTTGTGAAGAGTTTTGTCATCTTTAGGTTGAGATGCAATCCACACTGCAGACTGAAGTCTTTAATCTTCATCCCTAAGTGATCCAAGTCATCTTCACTTTCAATAAGCAAAGTTGTGACATCCTCGTATCACAGGTTGTTAATGATTCTTCCTTCAATCCTGATTCCATGCTATTCCTCATATAGTCCATCTTCTCAGATGGATTATTTGTTCAGCATACAGATTGAGTAAGTATGATGAAAGGATAAAACCTGATAGACTCCCTTCCTGATTTTAAACCATGAGGTATTCCCTTGTGTTCAATCAACAGCCTCCTGGAAATTCCCATTCTTCTCAATGTTACCCTTAATTTGTTATGATCCACACAATCAAATGATTTACATCATGAATAAAACACAAGTAAACATCTTTCTGATATTCTTTGCTATAAGCCAAGATCCATCTGACATCAGCAATGGTATCCCTCATTCCTCATCCTCTTCTGAATCCAGCTTGCATTTCTGGAAGTTCTCTGTCAATATGCTGGTGCAACTGTTTTTAAATTATCTTCATCAAGATTTGACTTATGTGTGATATTAATGACGATGTTTGATAATTTCCACATTCTGTGGGATCACCTTTCTTTGGAATGGGTAAAAATATGGATCTTTTCTAGTCAGTTGGCCAGGTAGCTATCTTGAAATTTCTTGGCATAGACAAGTAAGTGTCTCCAGTGAGGCATCTGTTTGTTGAAATATCTCAGTGGGTATTGCATCAATTTCTTTGCCAATTTCTTCAGTTAACCTCTGACTTCTTCCTTCAATATCACTGATTCTTGATCATATTCTACCTCCTGAAATGGATGAATATCAACCAATTATTTTTGGTACAGTGACTCTATGTTCCTTCCATCTTCTTATGATATTTCTGGCATCATTCAATATTTTGTCCATAGAATCTTTCAATATTGCAACTTGAGGCTTTATTTTTTTCCTTCAGTTCTTTCACCTTGACTAATATCAAGTGTGTTCTTCCCTTCTGGTGTTCTAACTCCAGATTTTTGTACATTTCATTATAATAATTGACTTTGTCTTCTTGAGCTGTTCTTAGAAATCTTCTGTTCAGCTCTTTTATCTTGTCATTTCTTCCATTTGCTTTACTTACTCTTCATTCAAGGGCAAGTTTCAGAGTCTCTTCTGACATCCATTTTGATCTTTCCTGTCTTTTTAATGATCTTTCGCTTTCTTCATGGATGATGTTCGTGATGTCATCCCACAATTCTGGTTTTGGGTCATTGGTGTTAAATACATCAAATCTATTTTTTAGATGGTCTCTAAATTCAGGAGGTATATAATCAAGGTCATATTTTGTCTCTCATGGACTTGTTTTAGTTGTCTTCATCTTCAAATTGAATTCGCATGTAAGCAACTGCTGGTCTGTTCCACCATCAACTCCTGGCCTTGTTTTAACTTCTTTTAATGAGCTTTTCCATTGCCTCTTTCCACAGATGTAGTTGATCTGATTCCTGTGTACTCCATCTGGCGGAGTCCACATGTATAGCTGTCATTTGTGTTGTTGGAAAAAAAAGTATTTGCAATGAATAAGTCATTGGTCTTGCAAAATTCTATCATGCAATCTCCAGTCTCATTTCTATCACCAAGGCCATATCTTCCAACTACTAGTGATTCTTCCTTGTTTCCAACCACCAGTGATAACAAACACATCTTCCTTGCATGTTTGGTTAATTTCAGACTGCAGAAGTCGGTAAAAATTTTCAATTTCCTTGTCTTTGGCTTTGGTGGTTGGCTCATAATTTTGAATAATAGAGTTCTGGCAAGATGGTGGACTAGGCAGAAAGATTGCACAGACCCTCTTCAACAAAGAAAAGGGAAACCAATTAACATAGACACAGAAGATAATTCTAGACACTTGAGCCTTGAAGGGAAGGATATAGAAGTGGACTAAACCCCAAATAGCAGAATTATTTGTGTGAAAATACCAAAAAAGGAGACATACGGAGCTGCGGTCTGGCAGCGATCCTGAGTGATCCTGATGGCACAGACAGCTTGGAGATGCCTGAGTGGTGGCAAGACCTAAGAATTAACCTAAAAATCAGCACTGCTAGCCAAGGACTGCACAGAGGACTGCTCTGGTGGCTGGGGAATAAAAGGAAAATGTGAAGAGAAAGGCTGGCTGAGTTGTGGACTTTTGACAGTCTGGAGGATGCTGCCATTTTGAATGTTCACAAGTGGCTTGACTACTTTGGATATTTAAAGAGACAGCACTCTTGCAGATTCCAGGGGCTTAAGAAGAGGTTCTGATTTCCAGCAACCCCAAGGAAACTGGTGTCCTGGATCTGCATGACTGAAAAGGTGCAACATTCCTCTTGTTACTCTTATACACCACACCCACTTGGTGAACAGAGGTGCGGCCATCCCCCATTCCCACCTACCTTCTGGGTCCACAGGAACTCGATCACAGTCTGTGTGCTAAGACGAAGCCTGGGTGCCCTGCCCTGTCCTCCACCAATGTTTTTTTTTTTTTTTTTCTCATTTTTTATTTTTGTTCTTTTTCACTATCTTTTTTCTGGTGATTAGTTTGCTTGTATTAGACTGTTTTAAAATAACTATTATAATTACTTTTGTCCTTTTTACTATTATTATTAACCTTCCTTTCCCAGGTCCTAGTTTTCAGCATTTTTTCTTTTCCCTGTTTCTGGTTGAATTTTTTTTTTTTTTCTTTCCTCCCTTTTTTGTTGTGGTTAACCCCACTGCTTCTTTTTCTTTTTGCATTTTCCCATTTTTTTTCCTTCATTATTCTCCTTCTCTACCATTTTTCTCTTAGTGCCTTATCCCAGGATATTGCAGGATTTCTTGTTTTTCCTTCTTCTTTTTCCCAAGAACAAAATGACAAAATAAATGAAAAATTAGAAATGATTCTAAATCTACAGACAGAAATCCAGAAGATTAATACTAAATTGTCAGAAATAGA
>NW_006922768.1:138471-138996 GCF_000298275.1 Orycteropus afer afer
GGGCTGGCGTGGGATCGGGCAGTGTTTCGTTCTGCTGTGCATGGGGTCGCTATGAGTTGGAAACGACTCAACGGCACTTAACAACAACAACAACAGCAGCTGTTTCTTTCCATTTTGACACATGTGACATCAGCAAATCGAGGTCTTGAAAGCTTTACTCCATTCATATCATTAAGATTGATGCTACTCTGAAGGGAAAGCTCTTCCCCAGTTGTATTTTGAGTGCCTTCTGACCTGAAGGGCTCCTCTTCCAGCACTATATCAGACAATGGTTCAGGACTCTTCATAAATTTTTCCATTAAATATTAGATAGTGTTTCACTGCTATTCATAAGTTCTTCACTGGCCAATTCCGTGAGAAGTTCATGGCCCCTTCCTTCTTTTGAGTCTGTCTTAGTCTGGAAGCTTCACTGAACCCATCTACAATGGATGACCCTGTTGATATTTGAAATACCATTGGAATAGCCTCCAGCTTCACAGAAACATAAAGCCACCACAATATAACAAACTCACAGATAAGTGGTGG
>NW_006922768.1:140406-142992 GCF_000298275.1 Orycteropus afer afer
GTCGCTATGAGTCGGGGCCGACTCGACGGCACACAACAACAACAACATATACACACACAGACACACACATATGTATATGTAACACATTTGAAATTACATGTATACACACCAATACACCCAGAAATGGGACTACAAATCTAAGCCCAAGAATCTTTTAGTCATTTACCATTCTTACTGAAGCAAATCTAATCTCTGCCAGATTTTTAGTAAAGTTTGCTAAATCCTATGATATTAGTGACTATAATTTTACTTATTTATTTGAAAACAACTTTGCATTTCTTGTTTCTGATTCAATATCTCTTTGTATGAATTAATGAAAGAAAAAAATTTTTTTTTCTTTGTATGTACTTCTACACACTATTCTGACATTACTAAAATTGTAATAAAAACAATAACACTAAGCAAAGTTTACAATAATTCAGTGTTTCACAAGAAATGATTATAAATTTGGTGGATTTGAGATCATTGTATTGCCATCATTGTAAAGTGCTTTTGTCCTTTGTATAAAAGAGAGATAAAGCAATCCTTTGATTAATAATGATATTAATAAGTCAAAACTCATTCCTCCATTCTACCTTTTAATATTTTTGAATTTCAAACATACATTAAGATATGATAGTCATGATATAGTTGATGTCAAATGCAGATTTTTATTACTATTTCCTTATTATGTAATTCACTATTAAGAGAACCAAATTGTTTTCCAATATTAAACAGGTGATCTCAAAGTCAAATTCTGATTTCTGATTTAATTACATTTTACTTAATCATTTTGAAACCTTTTTTTTTCTGTATTGGGCATGAATTTTACATTAAATACCATATTTAAAATGTATGCCTTTTTTAAATATGAAATTAAATATAATTTTATTCTGCAGCATTATTGTCATCTGATGCTTGAAAATCAATTAATTATGTACCTAAACCTTATTAAATATTTTATAGGTGATTTTATTATAATTATAAAATAAAGCAATTCCAAATTATTATGTAGGAGAGGACTGTGTATTTCTA
Source organism: Orycteropus afer afer (assembly GCF_000298275.1). Taxonomy (NCBI): domain Eukaryota; kingdom Metazoa; phylum Chordata; class Mammalia; order Tubulidentata; family Orycteropodidae; genus Orycteropus; species Orycteropus afer. Next base: position 141,421 of record NW_006922768.1, read on the forward strand.
TTGTTATTATACAGAATTGGACTACATCATTAGGCTGTTTCATTAGGCTTTTGCCATTGTCAAGATAATAAAACTGACTATATTTATTTTACTCAGTTTCAAAATCTATAATTTTGAAAACAGCAGATGAAATGCATTTTTCATATTTGAATTTCCTAGGTTATTTTGTGTCTCCTTTCTGTATACAGAACATCCAAATTTGCCAAAGTGACATCCCCAGGGACACTCTTATTGCAAAAAAGTCCATAAAAATAGAATGAGTATCAACAAATATGTTTAGGAAATCCTACATCTAATATTTCCTTTTAGAAATTCATTGTGGAAAAAGCATATAGAATCTCAGAAAAGCACTGCTCTATAAAATATACTTAGTGTTTTCCTAATTTACCTGGTCACCAACACTTTTTTGTAAATATTAAATATTTAAATATTAAAAATATTAAAATATTAAATATTAAAATATTAAATATTAAAAATTTAAAGTTTATCAGCATAGTAAATTACATTTACAAATTGCTAATCAAAAGGGATTTCTAAGTTGTTTCCGATATCACAGAACCTTATAAGAATATTACCATACTAGCTGTCAATTAAATCAAGTCAATTGATTTCATGTAAAAAATATATTGTTTATGTGACTGTTTCTGTTTCTTAGAACATTTTAAGTTTTTAAAGTAGAATTACATCAATACAGTGATGAACTTAAGAGATTTTTTACTGCAAATCCATGTTGACTGACTTGTTTACCTACTCAATTGCAAATTAATCTCAAACTAACGTAGCCTCTAAAGTTATATATACCCTCGAATGGTGTTAGAAATATATTTCTGACATATTCAACCCTATCTTTTTAATGATACATTCAAATATATTTTTTCAAATTGTGGTTTCTTTTTTTGATAAAATATAAGCAAATAGTTATTTGTAAGCTTTCTACACACTGATGTACATTTGTGTTATTCAAACTTTAGCTGCAGGATATCAAATCAATGACATGCAAGGTGAGGAAAAAAAATCATTCAACAGGATCTTTTGGAAATAGAAATCACAGGAACAAATGTGAAAGAGATTGCCCATTAAGTGGATGTATGTTTAATGAAATTATAAATAGCTAATATATTTCAAATATACAAATACTTAAATATTATACAAACAAGACTCCCATTGATGTGAAACAGATCATGTTGGTCAATGTTTTAACCAAAAGTACAAATCAGAAATTTCCAGAGAGCACTTAAAAAATACATGTGCTTAAATTCCACCAAATATCTATTGAATCAGCATCTCCTGGAATCTGTGAGAAACAGAAGTATTATGGTTAAACATTTCCAAACTATATTAAGGGAAATTTAAATTTATATAGGGACTGACTGTCACCATTGGCTAGGGAAAAAATCACTTTTATACGTAGTATGGATTTAAATAGTTTTTAAATGACATAATGTCTTAAAACCTCAGTGTAATCAGTACAGTAGTACTTGAGAAACCAATTCCATGTTGATATTTTACATTGTTTTATTTATCAGAAATCAAAATTACCATTCTAGTCATCACTATATATAGTGAAGAATT
>NW_006922768.1:143517-146706 GCF_000298275.1 Orycteropus afer afer
ATTTTGATGTTAAAATATGACCTTGATTACATCCCACACAAATTTAAAAAATCATCTTAAGAATAGATTTGATGCATTGAATACCAATGACCAATGACCAAATGAGTTGTAGATGACACAAAGAGCATCATATATGTAGAAAACAAACTTTAATTTAAAAGACAGGAAAGGAAGCAAAGACCAAAATGAACATCAAAAGAGATTCTGGAACTTGTTCAAGAGCAATCTAAAACTATTCAAAGACAATAATAATAATAATGAGAACTTAAGAAGCAAACTTCGTTATCCAGAATGCCTTCCTTGTTTCATAACAACTCCCAATCATCTCCACAAAAACGTGCAGCTAAAGACTTTATTATTCTTTCAGATTCACAGACACATTAATCATGATAAAAGGAATCTCAAATAATCTTCTGTCTAAGACTAGTAATAAGTTAATAAATTAATAGCTAATATTTATCAAGCACTCAATATGGGTTAAGAACAATTTTATATGAGTTATTATATATATAACTCAAGTTAGATAATCCTTAAAAACTTCCTATGACCTAGATTTTCTGTTATTATCCAATTTTATGGAGATACAAAGAGATTAAGTATGTTCAAGACATTTGTAAGAATGATAACAAATCAGTCTTCACAGGCCAACTGTGTTGTGTGGAAATCTCAGAATTCCACTATTCCATTCCCAGCTCTGTTGTTAGGCATTGTCAAGTCACTTTCAACTCATAGTAACCCCATGTACAATATAAGGAAACACTTAAAAGTCCCTTGTTATTCTCACAATCATTGGCACGCTCGAACCCATCATTGCAGCACTCTGTCAATCAATTTCATTGAGGGTCTTCCCCTTTTTTGCTGACCCTGTACATTAGCTAGGATAAACAATTTTTCAGTGTATCATAACCAAAGTATGAGAGATAAAGTCTGACCATTTTCATTTTTAAGGAGCATTAGAGCTGTACTTATTCCAAGAGAGATTTGTTCTTTCTTCTAACAGTCCGTGGTATATTCAATTTTCTTGACAGACAGCACAATTCAAATGCATCAATTCTCCTGCAATCTTCCATATTCATTATCAAGTGCTTACATGCACATGAGGTTACTGAAAATACCATGGCTTGGCTCAGGTGCACCTTAGTCATCAAAGTTATGTCTTTAATCTTCCACACTTTGAAAAAGTCTTTTCCAGTAGATTTGCCCAATGCAATATGTCCTTGGATTTTTTTCACTGCTGCTTCCATTGACATTGATTGTAGAGCCAAGTTAAATGAAATACCTGACAACTTCATTTTTTTTTTTTCTGCATTTATCATGATTCTTGTTGATCCAGTTGTGAGAATTTTTGTTTTCTTTATGTTGATGCATAATCAGTACTGAAGAGTATAATCTTTGATTTTCAACAGTGTTGTTGTTGTTGTTAGGTGTCGTCCAGTTGTCCCCAACTCATAGTGACCTCATGTACAGCAGAACAAAACAGTGCCCAGTCCTGTGCCAGCCCCAAGATCCTTGCTATACCTGAGCTCATCATTGCAGCCACTGTGTTATTCCATCTCATTGAGGGCCTTCACCTTTTTCATTGTCCATCCACTTTGCCAAGCATGATATCCTTCTTCAGGGATGGTCACTTTTTACAATATGACCAAAGTAGGTGAGACAAAGTTCAGTCATTCTTGTTTCCAAGGAGCATTCCAGCTGCACTTATTCCAGGATGGATTTGTTAGTTCTTTTGACAGTCCATGGTACTTTCAGCATTCTTTGACAATACCACAACTCAAAAGCATTGACTCTTCTTCGGTCTTCCTTTTTCATCATCCAGCAATCACATGCACATGAAGCGATTGAAAATACCACGGCTTGTGTCAAGTGCACCTTAGTCTTCAGGGAAATATCTTTGCTCTTCAGCACTTGAAAGAGGTCCCTTTACAGCAGATTTGCCCAATGTTAAATGATGTCTGATATCTTGACTGCTGTTTCCATTGGTGTTGATTGTACAACCAAGTTATACAAAGTCTTTGACAACTTCAATCTTTTCTCCATTTATCATCATGCAGCTTATTGGTCCCATTGTGAGGATTTTGTTTTCTTTATATTAAGGTGTAATCCATACTGCAGACTATAGTCTTCAATCTTCATTGGTAAGTGTTTTAAGTCATCCTCACTTTCAGCAAGCAAAGTTGTGTCCTCTGCATAACGTTTGTTGTTAGTAAGTCATCCTTCAGTCCTGATGCCAGGTTCCTCTTCATATAGTCTAGCTTCTCAGATTATTTGTTCAGCATACAGATTGAATAAATATGGTGAAAGGATACAACCCTGATGCACTCCTTTCATAATTTTAAACCATGCAGTATCTCCTTGTTCAGTTCAAACAACAGTCTCCTAGTCTATGTAAAAGTTCCACATAAGCACAATTATGTGTTCTGAATTTCCCATTCTTCCAAAGTTATTCATTATTTGTTATGATCCACACAATCAAATGCTTTTGTATGGTTAATAAAACACAAGTAAGCATCTTTCTCATATTCTTTGCTTTGAGTCAAGATCCATCTAACATCAGCAATGATATTCCCTCATTCCATGTGCTCTGTGGAATTCATCTTGCATTTCTGGACATTCTCTGTCAATATACTGCTGCAACCATTTTTGAATTATCTTCAGTAAGATTTTACTTGCATGTGATATTAATGGTATTGTATGAAAATTTCCACATTCTGTGGGTTCACCTTTCTTTGGAATAGGTACAAATATGGATATTTTCCAGTCAGGTAGCCAGGTAATTCTCTTCCAAATTTCCTGTCATAGCTGAGTAAGTGCCTCTAGTGCGACATACATTTGTTGAAACATTTCAATGGGTATCCCATCAGTTCCTGGAGCCTTGTTTTTCACCACTTCCCTCAGTGCTTCAACTTCTTCCTTAAATACCATTGGTTCTTGATCATATGCCATCTCCAGAAATGGATGAACCCAATTATTTTTGGTACAGTGACTCTGTGTATTCTTTCCATCTTCTTTTGATGTTTCCTACATCATTCAGTATATTGACCATAAAATCTTTCTACATTACAACTCTAGGCTTAAATATCCTCTTCAGTTCTTTCAGCTTGAGAAATGCTGAGCATTTTCTTCTCTTCTGGTTTTCCAAATTCATGTATTTGCACATTTAATTATAATAATTGACTTGGCCTTCTC
>NW_006922768.1:147171-148808 GCF_000298275.1 Orycteropus afer afer
TCTTGACATGGATGTAGTCAATCTGATTCCTGTGTACTCTGGCAAAGTCCACATGTATAGCCACCATTTGTGTTGTTGAAAAAAGATATTTGCAATGAATAAGTCAGTGGTCTTGCAAAATTCTGTTATGTGATCTCCAGCATTATTTTTGTTTCTGACACCAAATTTTCCAAGTACTGGTGATTCTTCTTTGTGTCCAACTTTTGCATTCCGGTCAACAGTGGTAATCAGCACATCTTGATTGCATATTTGGTCAATTTCAGACTGCAGAAGTTGGTGCAAATCTTCAATTTTCTCATCTTTGGCTTTGGGCGTTGGTGTATAAATTTGAATATTAGTAGTATTAACTGTCTTTCCACGTAGGCATATGGATTTTATTCTATCACTGACAGCACTGTACTTCAGTATAGATCTCGAAACATTCTTTGTGGTGATGAATGCCATGCTATTCCTCTTCAAATTGTCATTTTTGGCATAGTAGATCATATGGTTATCTGATTTACAATGGTCAAAAGTGATCCATTTCAGCTCACTCATGCCTAGGATATCAATCTTTATGTGTTCCATTTCACTTTTGACAACTTCTAATTTTCCTAGATTCATGCTTCATACATTCCATATTCCAGTTATCAATGGATGTTTGCAGCTGTTTTTTCTCATATTGAGTCATGCCCATTCAGCAAATGGAGGCCCTGAAAGCTCTACCTTATCCATATCATTAAGGTAGGCTCTACTCTGATGAGGCAGCTCTTTCCTAGTCATATTTTGAGTGCCTTTTTACCTGAGGGGCTCATCTTCTGGCACTGTGTCAGACAATGTTTCAGGATTATTCATAAAATTTTCCAGTAATATTATCAGACAGTGTTTCACTACTATTCATAAGGTTTTCAGTAAGTGCTTCAAGTCTTCTTTGCTTTTAGTGAGCAAGTTCATGTTTTCTTATATCATAGGTTGTTGAGGAGTTTTTCTTCAATCTTACTGCCATGTTTTTATTCATAAGTCCCGATTCTTAGATCGTTTGTTCAGAATACAGAACAAAAATATGGTGAAAGTATATAACCCTGACACATACCCCTTCTACTTATAAACCATGAAGTATTCCCTTGCTCTGTTAGATCTACTGCCTCTCGGTCTATGTATAAGTTCCTCATAAGCAAAATTAAGTGTTCTGGATTTCCCAATCTTAGCAATGTTATTCATAATTTGCTATGATCCCTGTAGTCAAATGCCTTTACATAGTCAATAAATCACAGGTAAAGATATTTCTGGTATTCTTTGCTTTCAGCTAAGATCCATCTGAAATCAGCAATGATATTCCTTATTCCACACACTCTTCTGAATGAGACTTGAATTTTTGTCAGGTCCCTATCAGTGTACTGTGGCAACCTTTTGTGAATTACCTTCAATTAAATGTTACTTTGTGCTATTAATGAAATTGCTTATTTCCACATTCAGTTGGATACCCTTTCTTTGGCATGTGTACAAATATAGATCTCTTCCAGTAAGTTGGTCAAATAGCTATCTTCCAAATTTCATGTTGTAAAGGAGCTAATGTGCTTAGTGCAGCATCTATTTGTTGAAACATCTTACTGGGTAGTCAGTTCCTGAAGCCTTGTTTTTCCTTTTTTTTTTTTTTT
>NW_006922768.1:149588-151995 GCF_000298275.1 Orycteropus afer afer
AGCAGCAGTACTATTACCTAGAGCCTATTTTTCCAACTACATATGCTTCTTCTTTGTCTCTAATTTTTGTGTTCCAATCACCATTCATTATCTGCACATCTTGATTGCATGCTTCATCAATTTCAAACTGCAGACTTTGGTAAAAAAATTCAATTTTGTCATCTTTGACTTTAGTGATTGGTGTGTAAATAGGAGTAATAGTCATATTAATTTGTCTTCCTTCTAGTCCTATGGGTAATACTCTATCCCTTATGGTATTATACTTTAGGATAAACCTTTAAATGTATTCTTGGACAATGAATGGCACATCACTCTTCATATTTTTATTTCTCAACTTAGTAGCCCATGTGATTATCTGATTTGTTTGGCCTATATATGTCTATGTCAGCTCAATAATGACTAATACATTGATCTTTATACGTTCCATTTCCCTTGTTTTTCAACTTCTAAGTTTACTACATTCATACCTTCCCTGTAAATTCCATGTTACAATTATTAATGGATGTTTGCAAGTATTTCTTCTCATTTTGAGTCATGCTACAACAGGAAATGAAGGTCCCAAGAGTCTTAGTCCTTTCAAGCCATTAATGTTGACTCTACTTTGAGGATATGACAAATCCCTTTTTTCCACTTCTCAATCAACTTTGACACCAGTCACTCATACAACATTTCCTTCCCTGCTCTTACCTACCTGGAGCTATGTCAGATATCACAAATTAAAAGAACATCATCCTTAGAGAACCAGTTAGAAAAATGCCAGCTGCTAGCTCAAGAGTCCACAAAATACCCTTATTTCTATCTGATGGCTGTAAATGTAGGGACTTTCCCATTACTTCTTCACTATAACACTTGTGGCAGCTCTGGTAGCATAGTGTCTAAGGCATTTGACTACTAACCAGAAGGCTGATGGTTCAAACTTACCAGCACTCTTTGGAAGGAAGGTTGGGCAATTCTACTTCCATAGTGATACTGCCTCAGAAACAAAGGAAGGGTCACTATGAGTTGGGTCTGATTCAACAGCATATGACAACAACAACAACACACCACTTCCAAACTCAAAAGTCCACATGACACTCATACTTTCATATGCTGGTTCCCATTACTCTTGCACTAGTCTCTTGTGTTTGATAATTTTCTGGAATACTCACAGAAGTCAGAGAAAGAATCACACTCACAATTACACATTTATTATAAGAAAATAATACAAACCAGTATCAGCATAAAGAAGACAAGCATGGAGCAAGATTTTGGAGGTTTTCAATGAGAAGCTTCTGTGTCCCAAAAGGACACACGACCTTCCCATGTGTATCTATGCCTATCACCAACCAGGAAGCCCATGGGAGCTTCTGAGTCCAGAGCTTTTACTGGCTTCATTACATAATCATGATTGAGGGATAATTGAATACACATAATTGACTAAACCATGCCCCTCTTATTTCCTAAGGTTAATTGATCTTGTGACCTAGCAGGCCCCATTCATTTGCACAGATCTACAGGTATAGTCCTGAAGTTTTAAAATAATACAGAATTATCTCTCAGTATACAAGAATAAAGTCCAAATTGAAGTTTTATCTTATAGTCATACAGGTAACAAGCAGTAAAACTGTCATTTGAGCCTCATTTGGGAGTCTGTGATCAGTCATTATCCAAAGAAGAAAGTTATTATATGAGTTTTTCACATGAAAGACAGAATCTTAGAAAAAATAATCAACATGCTATTTCCTTCCATTGTCTCTTAAAGCAGTAGCAAATTGTTTCTTTCCTTGATTCTTTATCTCAAGCACTACAACATTCAGAATCTGAGCATCCAGGCTGTCTCTTTGGCTTTGCTCTAATACTAAATAATTGTCAGTTTTATTCTCTTATGTCTTGCATTGAAACACACATGCCCTGAGTTTGCAGTCTTCAGATGCACTCTGTCATCCAAAGCAACAGGACTAATGATATTGTTGTTGTCATTATTTACCACTGAGTTGATTTTGACTCATGACATCCCCATGTGTTGCTGAGTAGAGCTACTCTCCAGGGTTTTCAAGGCTGTGACCTTACAGAAGATCTCCACACCTTTCTCCTAAAGTTTGAACTGACAACTTTTCAGCTCATAGGATAGCTCAACAGTTTTCCCTATCCAAGTTCTTCTCCTAATTGGATAATATTACTATTCTTAAGAAAATGCAGAGCACTCTCTCTCTCTCTCCCTCACTCTCTCTCACTCTCTCTGAGTATTTGTTGTTGTTTTTAGGTGCCATCATGTCATCTCTGACTCATAGGGAACTTGTGTATATCAGAAAGAAACATCACCCAGTCCCACACCTGCCTGCTCTGCAATCCCTGCTATACTTGAGCCCATCGTGGCAGCCACTGTGTCAATCCATCTCATTGAAGGTCTTCCCCTCCTTCGTTGGCC
>NW_006922768.1:152295-153708 GCF_000298275.1 Orycteropus afer afer
TGAAAATATCATGACTTGTGTCAGGCACACCTTAGTCCTCAAGGAGATATCTTTCTGCTTCAGCACTGAAAGATGTTCTTTGCAGCTGACTTGCACAGAGATGTACATTGTCTGATGTCCTGAGTGCTGCTTCCATTGGCATCGATTGTAGAATCAAGCAAAGTGAAGTCTTTGACAACTTCAATCTTTTCTCCATTCATTGTGATGCTACTCACAGGTCCAGTTGCAAGAATTTTTGTTTTCTTTATATTGAGATGTAATCCATACTTCATATTTTAGTCTTCAATCTTCATTAGTAAGTGCTTCAAGTCATCTTCACTTCCAACAAGCAAAGTTGTGTTGTCAGCGTATCGCAGGTTGTTAATGAGACTTCCTCCAATCCTGATGCCACATCATTCTTCATATATTCCAGCTTCTCAGATTATTTGTTCAGCATATAGATTGAATAAGAACAGTGAAAGGATAAAACCATGACACACTCCCTCCCTGATTTTAAACCGTGCAGTGTCCCCTTGTTCTAGTTGAATGACAGTCTCTTAGTCTATGTACAGGTTCCTCATGAGTACAATTAAGTGTTCTGGAATTCCCATTCTTCTCAATTTCCTAAATTTGTTCTAGTTTGATTAATCTTAAAGACACTAGTGACCCTGCCTCTGTTAGTTAAGAGGGTCCTGCTAATCCGTGGCATGAGGTGGCAAAAAATAATACACGAAATAGCACCACCAATAGATCAAGTACTTGTGAGAAGTGACTCTCTGGGTGATCAGATATTTGATACTTTTCTGCAATATTTTCAGAATGAGGAGTATAAGGAAGGTGGTTGGTTGGTCCTACTTATACTAGACAAAGTGGTGAAAGAGCGAGATGAACTTAGAGCTGCAGAGTTTCAGCTTAAGCGCTGCATAAAGGACCTCAGTGCTTCCAGTTGTGCTTTGAAAGAATACCTTGTATCTTCCAGTAACAGAGCTGATATTGCTGAAAACCAAACCCAGAGTTTTATCGTAAAGGTGGCTGAATTACAATGCCAATTAAATTGCCAACCCAGAATGGTGTCTGACATTAAATTGAGGGCATTCATTGGAAAAAAAATATGATCCTGAAACCTGGAATGGGGACATATGGACAAATAGTCAGGAAGATCAGGATATGGAGCCTGTAAATTCTGTTGAATTCCTCCCATCTGAAGGGATTACTGTAAAACCATTATCCCCTCCACCTCAGTTTGATGAGATTAGCCAAACTGGTCCTGCTGGGTCATTGCCTGAGGCAGAGGACATGAAAAACATTCCTGAATGCTCTCAGGAACTTCCTCAACCACCCATTTTTGCTGCTAGTCATATAACTAAAATTACGTCCAAATGAGCCCCAAAAGGTGAAATTAAAAGTATGACTGAGGAGGTGGTATGTTATACC
>NW_006922768.1:154472-155026 GCF_000298275.1 Orycteropus afer afer
GTCATGTTGTAAGAAGGGACCATTCCCTGGAGAAGGATGTCATGCTTGGTAGGGTGGAGGGTCGATGAAAGATGGGGAGACCTTCAAGGAGATGGATTGATACAGTGGCTGCGATGATGGGCTCAAGTATAGCAGGGATTGTGGGGCTGGTGTGGGATTGGGCAGTGTTTCATTCTGCTGTGCATGGGGTCACTATGAGTTGGAAATGACTCGACTTAACAACAACAACAACATACAGAAAGAAACCTGGAGAATATGTATGGTAATGGCTACTGAAGGTGTGGGATAATGGTGCAAGAATGTAAGATTGGATCAGTCTGAGTTTATTGATTTAGGACCACTAAGTACAGATCCTTCATTCAATGTTTCAGCTCGAGAGATTAGGAAAAGATTTAATAGTTTATTTGGTTGGCTTACTGAGGCATCAATTATGCAGTGGCCTACCTTAAGTCAAATTGTGGTACCAGACTGCCTTGGTATAATGTAGAAGAAGGTATCCAGAGGCTTAGGGGAATTGGCCTGTTAGAATGGATTTATCATATTAGACCCCTAGA
>NW_006922768.1:155697-156237 GCF_000298275.1 Orycteropus afer afer
TTGGAATAAATATACTCAGCAATTGGCAGAATTTCTACAATGGATCCCTGACATGCGGAGTAAGGGCTATTATGGTAGGAAAAGCCAAGTGGAAGCCATTAGAACTGCCTCTACCTACAAAAGTAGTAAATCAAAAGCACTACTGCAACCCTGGAGGGGCTGCAGAGATTACTGCCACCATCAAGGACTTGAAGGATGCAGGGGTGATGATTCCCACCACATCCCCATTTAATTCACCTATTTGGCCTGTGTAAAAAACAGATGGATCTTGGAGGATAACAGTAGATTATTGTAAACTTAATCAGGTGGGGCCTCCAATTGCTGCTGCTGTTCCTGATGTGGTTTCATTGCTTGAGCAAATTAGTACATCTCCTGGTACTTGGTATGCAGCTATTGATCTGGCCAATGCCTTTTTCTTGATACCAATTTCAAAAGACCATCAGAAGTAGCTTGCCTTCAGCTGTCAAGGCCAACACTATACTTTTACAGTCCTTCTTCAGAGGTATATCAACTCCCTGGCACTATGTCATAATTTAGTCC
>NW_006922768.1:157366-158051 GCF_000298275.1 Orycteropus afer afer
TAAATTTTGGATATACATATTTTTTGCTTAAATTCAAGCCTATATTTTATTAATTAGTAAATGTTCTTTATATAATAGACATTTTTTTGATTAGTAAAAACAATATATATGTGATGTGGTAAATTATATACTCCAGCTTTTCTAGCCATGAGTCTTTGTAAATTCCATGGTGGAATTTGCCATGAGCAACTGAGTAGCTGCTGATTGTCAAAATTATCCACCTGTGGTATTTCTGTTGGGAGCAGCACAAAGTAATTTTCTGGGAAGTTCACTCTCTCTCAGGTGTATAGAATTATGATGTTGGGATTGATTAGTTTGGCCACTCTGCCAGGCTCAAAAGGAACCCTCCTAGAGGCAGAAGGAATCTCTCACTTCCTGCTAAGAGATGTGAGAGACACACATTGCTGAAAGATGCAAGAGGTACATGCTGCTGAGAGAGCAACCGAGAACCATATTTGTCTCTCCCTATCTAACAGTGTTCCCTCCCCTCCCCTTCCACCCCTGGTAACCAACAAAGAAAATTGCATTCCATATGGTGGTAGTTATGTTTGTGTGTCAACTTGGCTGGGCCTGGTTGAGTGGGTGGGCATCTGGTGGTAGTAATTCCCCATGATGAGACTAGCAATCAACCTCTTGGTGGGATCCACCACAAGCAGCTGAGTAGCTGTCTTTGGGTATGTGGTCT
>NW_006922768.1:160763-161824 GCF_000298275.1 Orycteropus afer afer
TCAGCAATCTCTTTGCTGGTGTAGAGGAATCCAACTGTTGATCTTCTATCCTGCCATGATGTTAAATCTGTCAATTACTTCCAGCATATTTTTGACTGAATCTCTTGTTTTTTCTAGGTATAGGATCATATTATCAGCAAATAGGCATAGTTTGACTTCTTCCTTACCATCTTGGATGACTTTGCTTTCCCTTTCTTGCCTTATTACCCTGACTATGACTTCCAATACAATGTTGAATAGATGTGGTGATAGAGGTCATCCTTATCTTCTAGTTCCTGTTCACAGGGGGAATGGTTTCAGTCTCTCTCCATTGAGAATAATGTTGGCTGTTGGTTTTGCATAGATTGCCCTTTATTATGTCGAGGAATGTCTCTTCTAACTCATTTTGCTGAGAGTTTTGTTCAGGATTGGGTGTTGGATTTTATCAAATGCCTTGTCTGAATCAATTGATAAGATGACGTGGTTCTTTTCCTTTGTTTTATTTATGTGGTGGATGATGTTGATTATGTTTCTAATGTTGAACCATCCTTACATACCTGATGTGAACTCTTGGTCATAGTGAATGATTTTTTGATATGTTGTTGGAGTCTATTGCCTATGATTTCATTGAGGATTTTTATGTCTGTATTCATAAGGGATATTGGTCTGTAGTTTTTCCTTTTGAGTGATGTCTTTGCCTGGTTTTGGTCTCAAGGTTATGCTTGCTTCATAAAATGTGTTAGGGAGGAGTCCATCCTTTTTCTATGTTTTGGAATAGTTTGAGTAGGATTGGTGTCAGTTTTTTTAGGAAGTTTAGAATTCTCCAGTGGAACCATCTGGGCCATGACTCTTTTTTGTTGGCAATTTTTTTGTGACCTGTTCAAATTCTCCTTTGTGATGGATCTGTTTAACTTTTCCACATCAGCCCGTGTTAGTTTAGTTAAGTAGTGTGCTTTTAGAAATCTGTCCATTTCTTTCAGATTTTTAAATTTGTTAGAGTACAGTTCTTCATAGTGTCCTGATATTATCCTTTTGATTTCAGTTAGTTCTTTTGTGATGTCACCTATTTTCTTTCTTATTCA
>NW_006922768.1:162104-165778 GCF_000298275.1 Orycteropus afer afer
ACTGCTTTTGCTGTGTCCCAAAGATTTTGGTATGTTGTGTTTTCATTCTCATTTGATTCAAGGAATTTTTGAATTTCATTTTTTATTTCTTCTCTTGTCCAGTCTTTCATAAGGAGGGTGTTGTTCAGTTTCCATATGTTTAATCTTTTTTTCTATTGATCTTCCTATTGTTGATTTCTAATATGATAGCATTGTGATTTGAGAAGATGCTTTGCAGTATTTCAATGTTTTTAAATTTATTAACACTTTCTTTATAGCCTAACATATGGTTTATCATGGAAAATGTTCCATGTGGACTGGGAAAAAAATGTATATTGTTCTGTTGTTGGGTGCAGTGCTCTGTAGATATCTATAAGGTTAAGTTGATGGACTGCATTGTGTTGCTCTTATATGTGTTTGTTGCATTTGAGTTCTTTCTTTCATTGAAAGTAGTGTGTTAAATTCTCCCACTATGACTGTGGAGACATCTATTTCTGTTTCCATTTTTCTTCAAGTCTGATGTATGTATTTTAGGGCTCTTTCATTGGGTCCATAGATATTTATTATGGTTTTAACTTCTTGTTCAATTAACCCTTTAATCTTTATATAATGTTCTTCCTTGTCTCATATGGTGGTTTTTGCCTTAATTTAATTTAATCAGAAATTAATATTGCCACTCCTGCTCTTTTTGTTTGCTATTTTCTTGATATACCTTTTTCCAACATTTGATTTTTAGTCTATTTTCATCTTTGTCTCTAAGGTGAGTCTCTTGTAGACAGCATATTGATGGTTTTGTTTTCTTATCCAGTCTGCAACTCTCCATCTCTTGTGTGATTCATTTAATCCATTAACATTCAGTGTAATTATAAACAAGTATGAACTGGTTGCTGTCAGTTTGTTATATACTTTTTATGGCATTCCTGGTTTCTTTACTCCATATAATTTTCTGTGCTGAGCTCATTATGTTTATGAATCACGTTATTATTTCCTTTGTTGCTATTTTTTTAGTTTTTGCTGAATATTTGTGCTTGTCCTCTTTTTTATTGTGATGTGAAGATTTATCATTTTTCTTTGAGGTTACCCTGTGATTGATAATTTTCTTTCCCAAACTTAGGACAGTCCATTCTGTCTTGCAACTCTCCTGACTTCCTCAGCATTTACAAGTTCTGTAACTACCCTTTTTTTCCCCCCCTCTTTTTGGTATGTAGTTGTCCTCATTTGCCAATTGATGTCTCTGGTTCCCTGTTTGCAGTCTTGTAAGCTTATTTTACTTTGCACACATCCATAGCTGTGTTGATTTCTGGGTTATGTCTTCATGTGTATTAATGGTCTGTTGTGGTTTTCTCTTATTGGTTCTCTGTTCAAAGGACTCCCTTTATTATCTCTTGTAGAGATGGTCTATTTTTAACAAATTCCCTTAATTTCTGCTTCTTCTAGAAATCTCTTTAATTTCACCTTCATATTTGAGGGACAATTTTGGTGGGTATATAATTCTTGGTTGGAAATTTTTCTCTTTCAAGGGTTTATATATACCATCCCATTGCCTTCTTGCTTGCATGATTTCTGTTGAGAAATCAGAGACTATTTTTATTGGCTTTCCTTTGTAAAGTAACTTTTCAATTTTCCTGTGTTACTTTCAGGATACTTTCATTGTCTTTTGTTTTCATTAGTTGATGATATTAGGTCTTTATTCTGCTCCCTCATTTCTATTACTTTATCTTGCTTCTTTGGGAGGACTGTGATGGTCTGTTGTCTCCAAGACATTTTGACATTGTTGTATTCAGATCTGTGTTAACTGTTATTGAAAAGGAGCTAAGGATGAGTCAGACTCTTTTGGTGGTTGTTTATTGCTTGTCAGTGGTGGATAAGTAAGTGATGGCTCTCATTCAGTAAGTGAAGCTGTAGCAATTGTGGGTGTATTGTGTCATATGGGTACTGGTCCTGTCTCCCACTCATGTAGACAAAGTAACAATTTTATAACCATCAAAAACATAAAAGAAAGTGGACAAAAAACACACCTTGGAACCACACAGGAACAATAACCAAAGAAAAAAGAGAAAAAGAAGAAAAAAAAAAAAAAAACACAATATCTGGGGAGAGGGCAATAAAAGAGAAAAGGTAGAGTAGGTGAATAATGAAGAATGAAAATGGGAAAAAATTCAAAAACAAAACAAAAATAAAGGAATGAGTTTAACCATGGGAAAGAAAAAAATTGGAAGCAGGAGGAGGGAAGAGAGAAAAGGCTGAAAATTAGGACCTGGGAAGTGAAACATAAAGAATAATAATAAAAATACAATAATAATAATAATAATTTTAGAACAGACAAAATCAAGCTAAAAAAAAAAGGGAGTGGAGAATATAAAGTAAAAATAAAAATAAATCTGGGCAGAGCTGAGTAGGGCACCCAGGCTCTGACTGAGCACACAGCCTGGAATGGAAGTCCTGCTGTCCCAGAAGGTGGGTGGGAGTGAAGGACAGCCACACCTCCATTCATCAAGAGGATGTGGGGTATAAGAGTAATAAAGGGAATATCTCACATTTCCAGTCATAGGTGTCCAGAATATCCTTGCAGTTCCTGGCAAGTGGAGCATGTTCTTAAGTCCCTGAAATCTGGGAGAATGCTGTCACTTTACATATCCAAAATGGTGGAACTGCTTGGAAATATTCAAAATGGCTGTGCCCTATGGACAGGCAAAATTCCATAGCTCAGCCCACCTTCCTCTTCACTGCTACACCTTTTATTCACCAGCCACCATAGCAGTCGTCTGCTTAATCTCTGTCTAGCAGGGCTGATTTTTAGTTTAATTTTTAGGTCCTAACACTACTCAAAAAAAATTAAACTAAAAATCAGCCCTGCTAACACTACTCAGGGAGCTCTGGTAGCATAGTGGCTAAGGCACTTGACCGCTAACCAGAAGGCTGGCAGTTCAAACCCACCAGCCACTCCTCGGAAGGAAGGTTGGGCAATCCTACTTCCGTAGTGATACTGCCTCGGAAACCCAAGGAGGGGTCGCTATGAGTTGGGGCCGACTCGACGGCACATAACAACAACAACAACAACAACACTACTCAGCAATATCCAAGCTGTCTGTGCTGTCAGGATTGCTGCCAGACCGCAGCTCCATGTTTCTTTTTTTTTGATGTTTTCATGAAAATTCTTCTGCTAGTTGGAGTTTAGTCCACTTATAGATCCTTTCCTTCAAGGCTCAAGGCTCCAGGATTATCTTTGTATCTGTGCCAGTTGGTTTCCTTTTTCTTTGTTGAAGGGGTTCCATGCAGTCTTTCTGGCTATTCCTCCATCTTACTGGAACACACTTGTATTCACTATGCTTGACAATAAAGTTAAACTAATGATTCAGGAAGCCCTCTATGTACCTAAAAAATCCTGGTGGTACAGAAGTTAAAGTGTTCGCTTGCTACCTAAAAGGGTTGTGTTCAAACAGACCAGTCACTCCTCAAAAGAAAGATGTGAGAGTCTATTCAGTAAAGGTGACAGCCTTGGAAACTATTGGGCAGTTCTACTCCATACTAGAGGATCACCATGAGTTAGAAAGAACTTTGTTAATGAGTTTGTTTTAGTTTTAGGGTTTTATTTATTTATTTGTTTGTTTTTAATTTTCAATATACCTATCTGCTATTTTCCAAGAAAATGTGATGTAAACAACAAACACACTCTTCATGTTTTACTGAGAAAA
>NW_006922768.1:166173-177000 GCF_000298275.1 Orycteropus afer afer
ACATTAAAATTTTAGCTACACTCTTAGTTACAGTCTGAAGTATGAAAGTTTAGGTTTCTCTATTAGAATTAATTTATGTTTATAAATGTTTCACAAAACTTGTATACCTACAAAATTATAGAATAATAGAAGTGATTATTCAGATGAATTCATGAAAACATTTTCCCATCTAGGAAGAAAAAGATTCTTTAAATTTTTGTTATCCTATTTGGCTACCTATAAAATTCTAGAAAACTACCTACACCCCTCGTACCTTGTCAATGTTTATTTAGGTGTTTTATATTCAGAGGAGGTTTCCTTGCAGAAAAAAAAAAAAAAAAAAACATAAAACTATGTTAAGAGAGAAAGTGTGTAAATTCACATTGCTAAGTAATAAGCTTATGCTAATATTTCACAACTCAACCATGAAAGTAAACAATATTAAATTTACATATAATTTAACCAGTTAATTTATAAAGACATTTCTTCATAACAAAGAAGTTTTCATTTCAGTTTCTTTTCAAAAATGTGCATTTTTATATTATTGATAATTATATTTTCATATTTGATCTTGAATATTGGATATGCTAGTTGATTTATGTGAAATTTTGTTATATTGTAATTTACACAGAATCAATTCTGATAGATATAATGATGAACCTACCTCAATGAAATATATTTGTTGGTGCTTTCATTATGTTTAATAATGATATTGCACCCTACATCTAACCCATAAAAATGCTATCACTCATATTATCATTTAAATATATAGAGGATCTTGTTAGAACAGTTGTTTCACAGAACATTCAAATTTTCATGTTGTAGAGAGATAGTTGTATAACTATGTAGATTGATTTTATTAATGAGAATAAGTAACACAAAGAAAATTAAAAAAATGAGATTTATAAACACAGCCTATTTTACAAGAAGGATAAATGGAAGGTTTCAGTTATTTTATTCTATTTGCATCAACAACCAACTTCTATGGAAGTAGGAGTTAAAAAATCAAATGGCATATTGCATTGAGTAAATCTGCTGCAAAATACATCAGAGTTTTAAACAGCAATGATCAATCATCTCATGCATGCAAAACATGGATAATGAAAAGGAAGAGATGCATTTGAATTGTGTGGAGAAGAGTACCAGATATGCCATGGGCTTCCAGAAGAAGGAACAAATAAGTCTTAGAAAAAATGCAACCATAATGCTCCTTAGAAGCAAGGATAGTAAAATGTTGTCTTTTTTACATTGGACACATCATAAGGAAAGTCCAGTCTATAGAAAAGGACATCATTGTTTCTACAGTGGATGATAAGCAAATTCAAGTAGGCTCTTAGTGAGTTGGATTAGCACAGTGTCTGAAACAATGGAGTCAAACATAACAGCAGTTATGAAGATGGTGCAGAACTGGACAAAGTTTTATCTTTTTATATATAAAGCTGCTATGTATTGAAGACTACTCGAGGGCAACTAATAACTTTGTACAAGAAAGACCCATAATAAAATGAATGATACTCAGATTTTCTTAATCTCTCATTCTTTCCAAATTTATATTATTTTTAGTTGAAGTTAAGAATTGCTTCATAAAACACATATGCTGTCTCAGCAAATATGGAATGCTCCTTTTTTAAATATGTGTTGATTTGTTTTTGCTAGCTGGGAGCATTTTATTTCTCACTTTCTGAACTTTACATTCCATCATGGTTTGTTAGGAAGGGATATTTGTATTCAATATCAAATTATAATTTCTACTTTTACATTTTCTAATGGTGAGATATACATTTTGTTTTGGTAAATATATTTGATAGATGCAAAATAATTATTATAAATCATTTTCACTAGCTTTAACCAAAGTAGATTTTAATGTCTTCATCTATATGAGAAAAAAATTCTATATTTAATTTGTGATTGCGATGTAATAAACTTTTTATATTTTTCTATAATGTAAGTTATTAATTTTAACTATTAACATATGTTTTAAGATATCAGTGTAATGTTTTTTTCTAAATTTTAAGCCTTCATATATCTTGATGTAGTACTATCCTTATTTTTAGTTTCTGCTCCTTAAATAATGTCTACAGCTTGAAATCTGTTCAAAGTATTTTTTTCTGCATTATTTATATCCTGATATGCTGTGTAGCATGTACAAGTACATAATCAACTCAGAGTCTATGCACCAGGGACATGAATCACACACATAAAACCTGGTCAAATCTCAGGCAGTAACTGTTCTCATGCTTGCATAATTTTAACCAATATATCCTGATAAAAATTATGCTTGAAGAGTAAAAAATATGTTATTAAGTTGATATTCACTGATTCTGTTTAGAGTGCTGTTGATAAAGACAATATCCAGAATGTTCCTAAGGAGATCTTGAATATTTCCATACGTAGTTTTGTAGTGTTTTTGCATAATTCTTTAATTTATTTACCTTTCCAAAATAACACTCATATATAAATAATTATCTTATATTGGTTAAAGGAAGAATTTTAAGGAAATGCACAGTTACTTGTTAAGAAGAAAGCAGAAATATCTTGAGTTTGACAGAGGAAATCAACTGTTGATATCATATTGCTTACAATATATTGATTTATTTACTTATTTTGACACAAAAAGATCTCCTGTAGATAAGTAGTCAAAATTGTAGGAAGGAGCTCTGGTAGCATATTGTCTAAGGCATTTTGACTGCTAACCAGAGGGGGCGGTTCCAACCCACCAGCCACTCCTCGGAAGGAAGGTTGGGTAGTCTGTTTCCATAGTAATACTGCCTCGGAAACCCAAGGAGGGGTCGTCATGCGTGGGATCCAACTTAATGGCACTGTGTTTGGTTTTCGTTTGGTTCTAAAACATAGGGAGACCATGCAGCCTTTTTCTTAAATCAGTTTTTTATTAATCTTTAGTGATGATATCTATTCTAAAAAGCAAAATCAAATTTTATAGTACTGTATCTGATCATAGAAGAGAAATCTAACATTTCAGCTTGAAAATAAATTAAAACAAATAAAATCATGATTATGAAAATAATTTGAAAAATTAACATTTCCCATTCTTTGGAACCATAATTTAAGTACCTCTTAGATACAGCTTTTGCTTTGCAATATGACTACTATGAGAGTTGAAGATGGGCAATCTACTTTTGTAGTGATACTGCCTTGGAAACTCAAGGAGAGGTCACTATGAGTTGGGTCTAACTTGATGGCACATAACAACAACAACAAATATGAGAGTTAGATAGTTAATGTTGGGAGTAGGATATGAATCATTGGGAAAAATCAATAGCACTGGCAAAATAATTATCTAATGTTTTCAAAAATATCAATTTTTCTTAAAGTAATAAAACTCTCATTCTATTTATGCTGCCAATAAAAGAACCATAGACCACAATGAAAAAAGTTTTGTGAAATTATTAAAGCAAAACTGTTTTTATATTTGCTGTTGATTTCTAGCAGTGCTTTAATTTAAAGAATTAAAATAATGTCAATGCAGAGCTCTAAAAACTCTTCTATTTCCATTATTTATCACTTATTAAAGGAAAATATAGAAAAAGATTTTACTAGTTGATGACAGTGTCACTGATATACTGAATCAAGAAGAAATAATTTGCTACATTTATTTATTTCTTAAATAATCACTTCTCTTTATTGTCTTTTTCAAATTATGTTTGAACATAGCATGAACAAAGTATACATTTTAGTTTTAAAAATAACTAATTGCAAATTTCAACTTGTTATTGTTTTATTTTATTTTTGTAATATACATTCTTCTACTTTTCTTTAAAAATTATTTTATGTGTTAGGTCCTTAAGTCATTTTAAATTAGTGACTTTGTAGAATGTCTTTTTAACAATTCCAGGCTAAGGTCCTAGTTCCAAGGAGACTCACCAGGGCTTCAGACATAGGGACTCATGCTGACAGTGACTTTGCCATCTTGAGGTTGTGAAGGTCAACATAGTTTTATCTATACCTGTCAGTTAGAAGGGAGGAATACAATGGAGCATTACATACAAGGGTTTCTCAAAAACCAGTCCTGAAAGTGGAAAACATTTCTACTCAGGGTGATAACTCACCTTGGTTCACCTATATCTTTCCTAGTTTTAGTTTTGAAACTACCACATATATTGAACCTCCTCTGTCCCAGACAAAGAAAAGCAATCATTCTATTTTCACTCACATTCCAGAGTGTGGAACTTACTCCCTTGAGCACACCTATATTCAAAAAAAAAAAAAAAATTAAACACAATTTAGTTCTCTTAGCTATGTTTCAGTTTAGCTTTGAAGACTAAGGTGAGCTTGACCCAATCCATGGTATTTTCAGTAGCCTTATATACATGTGAAAGCTGGACAACTAATAAGGAAGAATGAAGAAAAGCTGATGTCTTTGAATTGTGGTGTTGGTGAAGAATTCTGAAAATACCATAGACTGCAGAAGAATGATCAAATCTGTCCTGTCAGAAGTGCATCCTGATAGCTCCTTAGAAGTGATAATGACAAGACTTCATCTCACCTACCTTGGTCATTTTATCATTTGGGGCCTATCCTGGAGAAGTATATCTTATTTGGTGAAATAGAGGGTCAGAAAAAAGGGAGGAGACCCTCAATGAAATGAATTGACACAGGGGCTGCAACAAAGAACTCAAGCATAGCAAAAGTTCTGAAGATGGCACAGGGTGGGACATTGTTTTGTACATAATCACTATGTGTTGGAGATGACTCAATGGCACCTAACAACAGCAATGACAGCTCTGTGCTCAAAAGGAAGAGAAAAAGAATAGACGTGGTTGACTGCTGGTCACATCATCCACAAAAATCTTCATTTTAACAATCGCTAATCTGAAGCTCAGTAGGTGGCACAATGTAGAAACAAATTAAATGTTGATGAAATGAAATGAATGGTCTATGTATTTCACTGTTCTTTTAAACTACCAAAACAAACAGAACAGATATATTACTTTCTGTATGAAACTCAGTAAAAATACTTCTCTAATATAATGAGTTGGTGTTAGTGTATCAGCTTTCTATCCCAATGTTCATTCCTTTAAGACCCAATTGGTCAGTTATTCTTGTTTGTAATAGAAAAAGATAATATATTTCATTTACATGGGCTATTAAAAATTATACTAAATTGTCTCTACCATTTTGAACCCTGGAAGCTCACCCATGTTTAACTGAATATATAAGACTTAATTGGCAAGAGGCTTTAAGAGAAAAAACAAAAATGTTGGATACAATTGACCTACGTGTTTTCTTTTAGCAATTAGATATCTTTAAGCATAACATTTAAAGTTTCTGGGCCTCAGTTCCATTATCTGTTCTTACCATAGTCTTATGTAGAGGATAAAATGAGACAACACAAAAAGAAATTATGAATGGTGGAGAGTTATGAGAGTATTATCTCTCTTTAACCATAATGTCTGCTTATTGGGCTGAGTACCTTGCTATATTTCAGAACCATAATGGAATGCATATTTCAGAAATACCTGCATTTATAAGTATTCCCTTATCATTAGAAGTAAAAAGAAACTAATGCTTCATTACAGTGTTGGGGAATTTCTTCTTTCCTAAGAAGACCACTAAGAATGGATTTTTTTTTTCTCCTAATCTTGGAAAAACATTATTTTTCTATGTATTGCAGAAAACGTTAGGTTGTAATGTTTTAAGAGTTTTCTCTCACATATAATACATATTTAAAAATTATAAGATGGTGATCCATTTATGACAAAATTTTCAAAGTGATAAATTTATCTATATAACATAAAATCACCTGCCCCTATCAATAAAGTATTAAGATAAATAGAAAGATACAAAATTTTCATAATTTAAACCAAAAATTAATTTTAGTCAATAAAGAAGATAGATATTTTAATGTCTCCTTTCTTTCACTTTTATACTGAGTAGAATCACTTACAGGTTATTACTATAATATAGGGAAAATTAAAGGAAGCAAATAGTAGGCCAATAGGAAAGGAGTAGAATTGCAGCAGTAGTTTGGAAATTATGTATTGGGCAAGTGGGTATGCCTTAGCTGCCTGCCAAGTGTGAGGGTGAAAGAAAAAATAAGCTAGGTAGGCTAAAATTAGGTTACCTCCATCACAGTAGTGTTGCTTTTATCTGATTATTATATCTAAAGCATAAACAGATTTCACTTATAAGGAGGTTTGAACTCCATGGTGGTTTACAAAAATAGTTTTAAATTTTATTTTAAAGGTATTAAATGTTTTTGTAGAAACATTCAGCATACTACAAAAAGTTGACCAAGTGTCAAGTGTCTTAGAAGGAATGAATATAGGATTAAAGGCATGGAATATTTAGGTAGACTGTATAGTTTTGTCCCTTTTTTATGGTAAAGGGTATTAGAGAAATGCTTTAATACTAAATAAATAAAAAAGGACTGAAGGAATACATAAAACTGGAATAAAATATACAGCATTGATGAGAAGGAAGCCATGAGGAAGGACACAGATTTGAATGAAGTCGTTGCTTAAATGTACCATGACACTTACTGTGACAAATACCACCTAGAGAGAAAACATCTGCCTATCAGAGTTGCTAGATGGTAAAAAGTATCATTGGACAGAATAAATTTAATTTTCAGATTTGTTAGCTAGCTAAGTATCAACAATAGCTACGATTGATGGACTACTTACAATGTGCCAGACAAAGTCTAAGGTAGTTAATTTGTGCGTCAATTTGGCTAGACCTGGTTTTGTACATAGTTATTGTATATAACTGTATAAAGTTATTTCCCAAGATGATACTGGTAATCAGCTCCATGGTGGAAGCTACTGGAGTAGCTAAGTAGCTGCCATAAGGATGTGGTCTGCTTCCAGTATACAAAATGCAGTTTTGAGGAAGGTCTCTAGCTTTTGGCACACTTGAATCCTGCCTGTAGCCAAGTTGTCATTCAGCAAATTGCCACGTTGTCTGCCAATCTTAGGACTGTTTCTGGACTTGAATTAATGGCCTGCCATATTGCTTGATAATCTTGGGATTGTGCCCTTTTACTTGTCAACCTTAGGTTTGTCAGCCTCAGCAGTTAGCAACTAACTGCCTGAGTGAAGAGAAGGCTCCAGCTCCAGTGGTCCAGGAGCAAGAGGCAGAATTAAAGACCAAGGTTGACAGCCTTTTACGCAGCCACTAGATCTGGCATTTTTAACTCAGACTTCTAATTTCCTAAACAATAAGGGGATAAATCCCTGTTTGTTTAAGCTACCCACTTGTGGTATTTTGTGTTAGAGTAGCACTAGAGAACAAAAAACATTGTCTTAAGAATTTACCTTGAATATCTCAGGCAAACCACTCACCTGTCAGTTTGTCATACTGTGGTGGCTTGTGGGTTGCTGTGAGGCTGGAAGCTATGCCATCAGTATTTCAAATACTAGCAGGGTCACCCATGGTGGATGGTTTCAGTGGAGCTTCGAGACTAAGACAGAATTGGAAGAAGGAAGAGACCATCCACTTCTCAAATAATTGGCCCCAAAAAAGCCTAACAAATAGAAGTAAAACACTGATACATTACTGGAAAAATTTATGACTAGCCCTGAAACAGTGTCCAACATAATGCCAGAAAATGATTCCCTCCGGTTGGAAGACACTCAAAATGTGACTGGGGAAGAGCTGCTTCCTCAGAATAGAGCCAACCATAACGATGAGAATGGAGTAAAGCTTTCGAGAACTCCATTTGTCAATGTGGCACATCTCAAAATGGGTAGATGTAACTGCAAACATCCATTAATAATCACAATGTGGAATGTAGGATGTATGAATCCAGGAAATTTGGAAGTTGTCAAAAATGAAATGGAATGCATAAAGATCGATATCTTAGGCATTAGTGAGCTGAAATGGACTGGTTTCGGTCATTTTGAATCAGACAACCATATGAGCTACTATTCCAGAAATGACAAATTGAAGAGGAATGGTGTGACATTCATTGTCACAAAGAATGTTTCAAGATCTATCCTGAAGTACAATGCAGTCAGTGATAGGAAAATATACATATGCCTACAAGGAAGACCAGTTAATACTACTATTATTCAAATTTACACATCAACCACCAAAGCCAAACATGAGGAAATTAAAGATTTTTACCAACTTCTACAGTCTGAAATTGATGAAACATGCAATCAAGATATGTTGATTATCACTGGTGACTAGAATGCAGAAATTGGAAACAAAGAAGAATCACTGGTAGTTGAAAAATATGACCTTGGTGACAGAAATGACATTAGAGATCACATAATAGAATTTTGCAAGAACAACAACTTATTCATTGCAAATACCTTTTTTCAACAACACAAATGACAGCTATACATTTGGACTTTGTCAGATAGAATACACAAGAATCAGATCAACTACATCTGTGGAAAGACGTGATGGAGAAGATTAATATCTTCAGCCAAAATAAGACCAGGAGCTGATTGTGGAAAAGATCATCAACTGCACATATACAAGTTCAAGCTGAAGTTGAAGACAATTAAAATAAACCCATGCAAGCCAAAGTATGACTTTTATTATATCCCTCCTGAATTTAGAGACCATCTGAAGAATAGATATGATACATTGAATACCAATGAATGAAAACAAGAGCAATTGTGGGATTACATCAAGAATGTCACCCAGGAAGAAAGCAAAAGGTCATTAAAAAGACAAGAAAGGAAGAAAAGACTGAATTAGATGTTGGAAGGACTCTGAAACTTGCCCTTGAACAGAGAGGAGCTAAAGTAAATGGACAAAATGACAAGACAAAAGAGCTGAACAGAAGTTTTCAAAGAGCAGCTCGAGAATAAAATATCAATTATTATAATGAAATGTGCAAAGATCTGGAGTTAGAAAAACAAAAGAGAAGAACACACTCAGCATTTCTCAAGCTGAAAGAACTGAAGAAAAAAATTTAAGGCTCAAGTTGCAATATTGAAAGATTTTATGTGCAATATATTGAGTGATGCAGGAAAAATATAAAGAAGATAGAAGGAACACACAATCATGGTACTGAAAAGAATTGGTTGATGTTCATCCATTTCAGGAGGTGGCATATGATGAAGAACCAATGGTACTGAAGGAAGTTGAAGCTGTGCTGAAAGAAGTGGAAAAAAAAAAAAAAAAAGGATCCAGGAATTGATGGAATACCCATTAAGATGTTTCAACAAAGGGATAAAAACTTGTAGGCACTCACTCCTTTATGCCAATAAATTAGAAAGATAGCTACCTGGGCTACTATCTGGATTTCATTTATGTTAGTGCCCATTCCATAGAAAGGTGATCCAACAGAATGTGGAAATTATTGAACAGTATCACTTGCACATGAAAGTAAAATTTTGCTCAAGAAAATTTTTTGAAAATTTGCAGCAATATGGTGACAGGGAATTTCCAGAAATCCAAGCTGGATTAAGAAGAGGATGTAGAATGACGGATAGTATTGCTGATTGATATCATATGAATACTGGCTGAAAGCAAAGAATACCAGAAATATGTTTACCTGTGTTTTGTTCACTGTGCAAAGTATTAAATAGTGTGGATTATATCAAATTATGGATAACATCCGCAAAGAATTAGAATTTCAGAAAACTTAATTGTGCTCACCAGGAATATGTGCATAGACCAAGAAGAGGATGTCAGTCATTCAAGCAGAACAGAGGGCACTACATGGTTTAATATCAGGAAGGTTTTGTGTCTTGGTTGTATCATTTAACCATACTTAATCAATCAATATGTTGAGCAAATAATCCAAGAGTCTGGACTATGTGAAGAAAAACATGACATTAGAATTAGAGGAAGACTCATTAATAACCTGTGCTATGCAGATGACACAATCTTGTTTTCTGAAAGTGAAGATGACTTGAAACACTTACTGATGAAGATCAAAGACTACAGTGTTTGCTATGGATTACAACTCAACATAAAGAAAATGAAAGTCCCCATAAGTAGACCAATAAGCAATGTGATAGTAAATGGAGAAAAGATTGAAATTGTCAATGATTTCATTTTATTGAATACACAATCAAAAACCAATGGAAGCAGCAGTCAAGTAATCAGATGTCATATTTAACTGGGAAAAAAGTGCTGCAGAAGACCTCTTTAAAGTGTTAAGGAGCATAGATGTCACTTTGAAGACTAAAGTGCATCTAACATAGGCCACATTATTTTCAATTGTCTCACACACAACTGAAAGCTGGAAAATGAAAAAGGAAGACTGAAGAACAGTTGATGCCTTTGAATTATAGGGTTGGCAAAGAATACTGGAAATTCTATGAACTGCTAGAAGAATGAACAAATCTGTCTTGGAGGAAGGACAACCAGAAAGCTCCAGCAATGTGTGAATGACAGGACTTTGTTCGTCATATATGGTCATTTTATTAGAAGGAACTTGTCCCTAGAGAAGGATATCATGCTGGACAAAGTACAGGATCAGTGAAAAAGGGGATGACCCTCATCGAGATGTATTGACACAGTGGTTCAAGCACAGCTATGATTCCAAGGATGGTGCAAGACCAGACAGTGTTTCTTTCTGCCCATAGTATCCTTCAATATTACAACTCACTGCTTGATTTTTTCCTTAAGGTCTTTTAGTTTGAGAAATGCTGAGGTGTTTTTTTTTTTTTTTTTTTAATCCCTTTTTTTGTTTTCTAACTCCAAGTCTTTGCATATTACATTGTAATACTTTCTTTTTTTTTTTTCTTTTTACTGTCATCTCAAGCTTCCCTTTGAAATTGTCTGTTCAGCTATTTTATCTAGTCATTTCTTCCATTTGCTTTACCTACTCTCCATTTAACAGTAGGTTCCAGAGTTGCTCCTGACATCTATTTTTGTCTTTTCTTCCTTTTCCATCTTTATAATAACCAGTTGCTTTCTTCA
>NW_006922768.1:177695-179252 GCF_000298275.1 Orycteropus afer afer
TTTTTTTTGTTTTTTACAATGTCATACCTTTTCAATTTGCCATTCCAAGCACAGTAGACCATATAATTGTCTGACTCAAAATGACTAATACCAGTCCAGTTCATCTCACTAATGCCTAGCATATTGATTTCTAAGTATTCCATTTCATTTTTTACAACTTCCAATTTTCCTAGGTTTATGCTTTGTACATTCAATGTTCCAATTATTAACAGATGTTTTCAGTGTTTCTTCCCATTTTTAGTGATGTCCCATCATCAGATTAAGGCCCCACAAGCTTTATTCCATCCACATCAATAAGTCATTAAGGTTGACTCTACTTTTAGGTGGCAGCTCTTCCCCAGTCATATCTTGGGTACTTTCTAAACTGAGGGGATCATATTCTGACACTATATTAGACAATGTTGCAGGGATTTCATAAAGTTTTTCCATAATATATCAGACAGCATTTCACTACTATTCATAAGGTTTTCACAGACCATTTTTTTCCAAAGTGGATGATATTGAAAAGAGAGTGAATGGTATTAACAAAAGTGAGTGATTTATACAGAGTGTAGATAATTGCCCCAAAGTCACACAAATGATAGCTCATAGAGTCAGAATTTGGACTTAAGTATCCTCGATAATGTCAATGACATGAACTTGGTTACTGAGCTAAATAAACTTGTCAATTAAAATCTATTTGGTAGCATCAGAGAAGACAAACTTGGTAATCTACTTCCATAAAGATCACAGCCAAGAAAACTCTTATGAAGCAGTTTTACTCCGTAACAGAGTAACTGAGTACAGAGCACCATAAGCTGTAAATTGACTCCTTGACAACCTTTTACTTATTTTTTGGTGAAAGTGAACTTTAAATATATTTCTAAAAATTGCAGTGATTATTTTCTTTATATAATTTTTCCATACATAAAATATGATATTCCTATAGTTATAGGAAATTACATTGAAAAAGATTTGTCACTCTTTATGTATATTGTTAATTGAGCATTTAGAAGTAGCATTAGTACAAAATTTGTCTTTTGGGAGAACTGATTGGAATCCCAAGTCTATTTGTTACCCTATTTTTATTTAATGACAGTACAATTTACTGCAGAGTTTGGTTCAATGTATGAAAAATATAACATATGAAAGTTCTTATTAAAGACCTACTGTCTAGTGGGATCTCTGTAAATGTTTGTCCTCATTGATTTTGAGATCATTTCATATTCACAATGTCCTTTGGCATATGTATAAACAAAAGTATTCTCTAATTTATTTAGAAGTATTGTTTAATTCTTAAAAACCTGAAAAGAATTCAGACTAAGGTTATTCCCAGCTGTACTCTGATGGATGAGATTCTTCATATCAGTTAAATGAAGGTCACAGACTCTTTGTTCTGTGGTGAAATACTATTTTGAATTATTAACATTTATTTTTTGTCTCTAAAATGTTCCAATAACCTACCCTTTTCTTATTCATAAAGGTGATAGGAGAGTGTGTTATATGTTCCCTGCTCTCAAAATATGGTTGTTACAAAGAAATATAAGGAACAAGTAGATAGTAATGTTAGATTTTGAC
>NW_006922768.1:179632-180597 GCF_000298275.1 Orycteropus afer afer
AAAGTTTTTGAGTTCACTCCAGATCCACTGTTGTATGAGCACACTCTAGAATTCTCCAATGCTCTCATAGAAGTACAGAGATATTCAGAGAGCTTCTATAAGTCTTGAGAACATTATGTTCAGGATAAGGAGGCTATTGAGTGACATACAGGGTTCCTGACCCAATGAGACTGAGGAAATTTTGAGGAAGTCAAAGGATACATTTGCTGGGAAGGTGGTTTGCCTTGAAAAATTCCCATCTAAAAATTCCCATCTTCAGCCATCTAAGCTGAAGCATTGCATTTGAAGCTCTCTGATGAAGAGACTGGAAATTGGTTTTCTCTATCTATCTCTCCTAATACCTTCTGTTTGTCAGAAGACGTCCTGGTTGTTCTCAACACACAGTAACTTTCTCTGTCTCTATGACTACTTATGGCTAGTTTATTTTACTAAAGTAATTAATCTTGTAGCTAGTGGGAGGGGGAATCTTCCTTATGGTAATGCACCTAAGATCACAGGACTGACATGCTATTTAAATTTATGCAAAGCTTGGAAACAAGATGATTTGGTCAGTAACAACTGACAAAGGCCCTTTCCTCTTAATTTCCTTTCCTGTTACTGTGCATTCTGAGATATATTTTCCACAAGATATATTTTCCACAAGATCTATTGCCTGCAGCATAAACTTGGAGCTTTACATGTGCAGAAGAGACTTCCTATGACAACTCACCGGGAATGGGGTCTGAGCAAGGTAGAGCCTATGGTAAATTTTGCCCTATTCATCTTAACCATCTCAGCTGTTAAGTAACTAAAACTGTGTAAAACATCTTTGGATAATGTCAATTAATTACTGAGAATTACAATAATGAACAAAGCAACACACTGTCATCGAGTCAGAACC
Organism: Orycteropus afer afer; assembly: GCF_000298275.1. Classification (NCBI taxonomy): domain Eukaryota; kingdom Metazoa; phylum Chordata; class Mammalia; order Tubulidentata; family Orycteropodidae; genus Orycteropus; species Orycteropus afer. The sequence goes on from NW_006922768.1 coordinate 180,513, forward strand.
CACTAATAGCGACCACTCCTTGGGTTTCCGAGGCATTATCACTAAGGAAGTAGATTGCCCAACCTTCCTTCGGAGGAGTGGCTGA
>NW_006922768.1:182512-183339 GCF_000298275.1 Orycteropus afer afer
TGATTCTGTGTATTCCTGCCATCTTCTCTTGATGTTTCCTGCATCATTCAATATTTTGCCCATAGAATCTCTCAATATTGCAACTCAAGGCTTTTTTCTTCAATTCTTTCAGTTTGAGAAATGCCTAGCGTGTTCTTTTCTTTAGTTTTTCTATCTCCAGCTCTTTGCACATTTCATTATAGTAATTGGTTTTGTCTGCTTGAACTGCTCTTTGAAATCTTCTGTTCAGCTATTTTATCTGGTCATTTATTCCATTGGCTTTAGCTACTCTCTGCTCAAGGGCAAGTGTCAGAGTCTCTTCTGGCATCCATTTTGGTCTTCTCTTCTCATCTTTTTGGTGATCTCTTGCTTTCTTCATGGATAATGTTCTTGATATCCTCCCACAATTCTTCTGGTTTTCAGTCATTGGTGTTCAATGAATCAAATCTATTCTTTAGATGGTCTCTAAATTCAGGAGTGATATACTCTAGATCATATTTTGGCTCTCTTGGAGTTATTTTAATTGATTTCAACTTCAAATCCAACTTGCATATGAGCAGTTGGTCGGTTCCACAATCAGCTCCTGCCCTGGTTTTGGCTGAAGATACTGAGCTTTCCACCACCTTTTGCCACAGATGTAGTCAATCTGATTCCTGTGTGTTCCATCTCGTGAAGTCCACGTGTACAGCCACTCTTTGTGTCGTTGAAAAAAAGGTGTTTGCAATGAACAAGTCGTTGGTCTTGCAAAATTCCACCATGTGAGTTCCAGAATTATTTCTGTCACCAAGGCCAAATTTTCCAACTACCAGTGATTCTTCTTTGTTTCCAACTTTTGCATTCCAGTCACC
>NW_006922768.1:183959-185028 GCF_000298275.1 Orycteropus afer afer
AAAATTGCACGGTAATATATCAAACAGTGTTTCTTTGCTATTCATAAGGTTTTCCCTGGCCAATTTTTGAGAAGTGAATGGCCTCTTCCTTCTTCCTAGTCTGTCTCAGTCTGTAAGCTGGGCTGATACCTGTGCACCATGTGCATCCTGCTGGGTTAGAAACACCAGTGGCTCAGCCTCAAAACTCACATCAGTATGTCACCAAGGTAGGACAAACTGACAGACAAGTTTGCCTCCCTGTTGGAAACCTCTACCACCCTTACCTCGGTCCCTGCAGCTGACTCCTCCTCTGTCCAGATTCCCAGGCCTTTTAATCCCCTTTTTTCCCTCTCTCCCACCCTGCTGCTTTGGGTGTGCCTGAGTTCCTCTCTTCACTTGGATCCCTGCAACTGACTGCTTCTCTGTCAGGGTTCCTGGTTTTTAATCCCCTTTTTCTTGCTCTCTTGCCCTGCTGCTTTGGGCATGCCTGAGTTCCTCTTGTCACCTGGATCCCTGCGGCTGACTTGAGTTTAAGCTTAGGATAGAATATATGTTTAGATTTTTTTTCTCCACCTACTTCCTCCACTTGCCAAACCATTTGTGAATAATGTATGTAATTTATAGCCCTTATATTTACTTGTGTATTCATATTTCCACCATCTTACTTAGTAAACCCTCTTCATTAGAATAATACAGTTGAGAGCATAGTAGAGCCAGACAGGTTACATTTAAATTTTTATTTGACCACTTATCAGCTGTGTTATCTCAGAGTTATATGTCCTCTCTGTGGCTCAGTTTATTCATCTGTAAAATGGAGATTCTTAGAATGTCTGTGTCACAAGTTTATTGTGATAATTAAATGGGATAATATGTGAAAGTATCCAATACCTAGTAGGTGTTTATCATTACTATTATCACTACTATTATTATAATTACTTTCACTATCATCAGTAATCCTTTTTAATTATGACAGTTGTTCAAAGAAGGGACAGACTTTTATAGAGAACAATAAAAATTTTTCAGTGTTCCACGTGTATTTGGAACAAATACCCAGTGTGATTTAGAAATTCAGTCTTTACCTTTCATTCAA
>NW_006922768.1:186254-188388 GCF_000298275.1 Orycteropus afer afer
AAGGTTGGACTCTACCAGGAGGTGCTCCAAAATAAAGAACTGATGATCTACTTCTGATAAATCAAGCCATTGAAAACCCTATGGAATTTCAATTCTGAACACATGGGTTTATCATGAGTCATGAATCTAAATCAAACCAATGGCAAATGGTATATACATATATATATCCATCCATCGATAGATAGATAGATAGATAGATAGATAGATAGATAGATAGACAGATAGACATATACATTCACACACACACACATGCAAGTGTGTGTGTGTGCATTTATATACCCATATCTATTATATGCACATATGCGTATATATGTGTGTCTATTTGGGGAGCTCTGTGTCTATCTATTTGTTTACTTTACACAGAAAGAATTGGTCGATGCTCACCTATTTCTGGAGGTGGCATATGATCAAGAACTAGTGGTATTGAAGGAAGAAGTTGAAGCTGTATTGAAGGAAATGGTGAAAAACAAGGCTCCAGGCATTGAAGGAATGCCCAATGAGATGTTTCAACAAATGAATGCAGTGCTGGAGGCACTTATTTATCTATATCAAGTAATTTGGAAGATACCTATCTGGCTAACTGACTGGAAGAGATCAATACTTGTGTCTATTCCAAAGAAAGGTGTTCCAACAGAATGTGTAATTATCAAACAATATCATTAATATTATACACAGGTAAATTTTTTCTGAAGATAATTCAAAAATGGTTGCATCAGTATATAGGCAGAGGACTGCCAGAAATGCAAACTGGAATAAGAAGAGAATGTGGAACATCATCATTGCTGATGTCAGATGGATCTTGGCTGAAAGCAAAGAATATAGCAATGTTTACTTGTGTTTTAGTGAATGTGCAAAGAATTTGACTGTGTGGATCATAAAAAATTATGGATAATGTTAGGAAGAATGGGACTCCTAGAATACTTAACTGTGCTCATGAGGAACCTCTACATAGACAAGCGACTATCCTCTGAACAAAGCAAAGGAATATTGCACGGTTTAAAATCAGTAAGGGTGTGCACCAAGATTGTATCCTTTCATCATATTTATTCCATATGTATGCTGAACAAATAATCCCAGAGCTGGACTATATGAAGAGGAACACAGCATCAGAATTGTAGGAAGACTCAATAAGAACCTGCAATAAGCAGACAACACAACCCTGCTTGCTGAAAGTGAAGGTGACTTTATTCACTTATTGTTGAAAATTAAACACTACAGTCTGCATCATGGACTACATCTAAACCTGGAAAAACAAAAATCCTCACAACTGGACCAATAAATATCATCATGATAAATGCAGAAAAGATTAAAGTCAAAGATTTCATTTTACTTGGATCTATAATCAACACTCATGGAAGCAGCAGTCAAGAAATCAGACATTACATTATACTGGGAAAGTTGGCTGCAAAAGACCTCTTTAAAGTATTAAGAACAAAAGATGTCACTTTGAAGACTAAGGTGCACCTAACCCAAGCCTCATATACATATAAAAGCTGGACAATGAACAAGGGAGACCAAAAAAGAATTGATGCCTTTGAATTATGGTGTTGGCAAAGAATACTGAATGCACCATGTACTGCCAGAAGAATGAACAAATCTGTCCTGTAAATAGTGTAGCTGGAATACTTCTTGGAAATGACAATTGCCAGACTCATCTCATCTACTTTGGTCATGTTTTAAGAAAGAACCCATTCCCTGGAGAAAGTTATCATGCTTGTTAAAGTGGAGTGTCAGTGAAAAAGGGGCAGACTGTCAACAAGATGGATTACATTACAAGTGGCTGTAATGATTGGCTTAAGTATAGCAAAGATTGTGAGGCTGGCACAGGATTGGACAGTGTTTCGTTCTGTTGTACGTAGGGTTGCTTTGAGTAAGAGACTACTCGTTGGCACCTAACAACAACAACAACAACAACAACAAACTATTAATTTTATATCTATCTATCTACTATCTATCTATTTCAGTCTACATCAATTCAGTCTACTAACATTACTACCCTCAAGATTAGAAAAGCATTTTTTTCTTTTTATGAAAATGTTTTTGTTTGCTAAATTGTCTTATAATGTTAGTCAAAGTAATTAAGTAGGTTAATTATATATTCATAAATATGTATAATCAATGCATATTCATAAAT
>NW_006922768.1:188874-190356 GCF_000298275.1 Orycteropus afer afer
GGAATGTTTAATGCATGGTAGTCCCTGGAATGTTTGGACACAAGGAAATAAAAATCCATAGGTATGTATAATTGACTCAGCATAAAGTAATGGGAGGGAAAGCTGGACATTGTATCTATGGCTTGAATTTTATTTAGATACATCTGCGGTCACTAACAAATAATGTATCATTGAGTGAGTTATTTATCTTTCTACTTCACAGGTTCTTCACTGGAAAACAATAAATTATACTAGAGATCTTTTATCTGGAATATCCTGTCTATTTGTAAAGTTATTTAATATTATCTTTGAATAAAAATATACAAAATTGTCTCATTTTATCAACAATTTTAACAACGGTTTTTGCTCTGAATTTTTACACTGAATGATCATATAAATTAATAGTAAGCGTTTTCCATTTTTTGCAAGCTAAGTATACTTTTTTGACACTGGAATTTAAAACATAGACAGTAAACAAAAATTATTTTTCTTTCATAATTTCATGATGTAACTTAGTGCCTTCAGTGATTGAAAAATAAGTAAGAAAAAGTGGAATCTGAAAGAGATAAGAAACATCATTAGGACTATATATTTTTGCAATTCTAGCAGAAGATCAAAATCTAAATATAAATGAAATTTTGTTTAATAATTATAATTTAAATAATTCATAATTGTATTACAAAGAAATAGGTTAGGAGTATAAAATTTAAAGTGAATCTTAGGTCATACACTTACTAGTCAAATTAATTTGGGCAGGTCTTAATTCCTTCTTCTAGTTGGGTTATAACATATCCTTTATGTATTTTTAAATCCATTTAATGGGATATGACATATGCACCCCACTTAAGGCTGGTGGTTTGCGGTTAAAAACCACCAGCCACTCCTCAGAAGGAAGATTGGATAATCTACTTCCCTAGTGATACCACATCGGAACCCAAGGAGGGGGTACTATGAGTCAGATCCAAACTCGACGACACTGAGTTTGGTTTTCTTTTTTTGTTTTTGAAGATCTCTCATTTTAGCATCTTTGAATTGAAAGATCGCTAGCCAAGGTCTTTCCCAGGAATTTCCATTAAGCAATTGCCATAACTTTTGTATGCACAAATTTGATTATTTTCTTGTTACAAATAGACAAATGCAAATGCTCAAATTATCATTAGCACATAATTTAAGACACATTTGGAAAAGGGTCATGAATCCTAGTTGTTGCATGAATACTTTCCAACAAAAACTTGTGGTCTTATGAAATTCCAGTCTCGAAACTTTCTGAGTGAGATTCCCAACTTGGAAGATAATTCCAATTGACAATAATAAAAATCTTGTGAGAAACTACACTACATCTTGATACTGTTGATTGCCCATAGATTATCTTCTAGGGAAAATAGAAAAATAGAGATAGATTGATACATAGACATGATGATCCTAAGTAGAAAAATTATTTAAGCTATATGGATGAATCAGTATCCACAAAATATTTTGGGACAATCACATGCAATTTATTTG
>NW_006922768.1:212467-213423 GCF_000298275.1 Orycteropus afer afer
TATCTTCTGTGTCTGTGTTAATTGGTTTCCCTTTTCTTTGTTGAAGAGGGTCTGTGCAATCCTTCTGCCTAGTCCGCCATCTTGCCCCGCCTCTGTATTACATTTAAAAGATGTCCATGGCATCCCATTGTCCATAGGCTCCAAGTAGCACAATTTCAAATGTATACATATCAAGCCAAAATATGATATCATTATTCAGTTTCCAGTCACCATCACTGAAATTAATCTTAGCTAATCAAGGACAAATAAGACGAGCTACTGAAAAGAAAAATGAACAGATATCTTTAAAATTTTACCATTACTGTAAAAAAAAGAGGCTACACAACTGTTCATTAAAAATCATATACATCATAAGGATAACTTTAGATTTTGTATATAAGGATTGAAATAATTATTAATCATTTGGTAGTATGTTACAGAAGATGTTTTGATTAATGACTGTGATTAGTAGCACTATCAGCCATCTCAGAATTTATTTGAATATAGAGACAGATGACAAAATATACTCTCTAAAGAATATTCATATAGAAATTTTAGCACTCACAAAAAAAAGGAAAGGGTATTATATTTGTCTTTAATTGTGGCTACAAGTGAAGATGGAGTGCATTTCCTGTGTCAAGTAGAAGATATGATATTTGAAATTCTTAACATTGTGCAGAGGCCGTGACCATATAAGAGATATTTGATGAGTCAAGAAAGTTGTAAAGTGAGAGTGTTTAAACTGTGTTCATAGGTTATATCTCTAAATCCCAAACAATTGAGACTGCTAGGATGGGAACCCTACTATGTGAACCCAGTGAGTCTTACACACAAAGATACTTCAAAGTGTTGGCAATTGAAAACTGCTATGATTATTTATAGTAAGTAAATAGTAAACAGCAGAAACAGATTTGATTTTCTACCCCCATGAGTACCCCACTTTGTATCATAGAAGAGAAACCCATTTATATAGCAAA
>NW_006922768.1:215628-216243 GCF_000298275.1 Orycteropus afer afer
CTTATGTGGATAGTAAACAGACCAATTTCTTGGCAGATTGACACCCAATCAATTATTTTGTGAGTATTGCAATTCCAGGGCCACAAAGGCCATGTAAGGGAAGCTCATTCCCAGAAGAGCAAGCAAATCTGTTTTTGGACAAGTACAGACAGAATGCTACTGAAAAGCAAGATTATTCAGACTTTGTCGCATATATTTTGGTCATGCCATTAGAAGGTACCAGTCCCTGGAGAAGGAGTTCATTCTTGGCAAAATAGAGGGTGAGCAATAAAGGGGAAGATCCTCAATAAGATGGATCAACAGAGTAGCTGCAACAATGGTATCAAACATAACCAAAAGAAGGATTGCAAAGACTGAGATTCATTCTGTTGACAGAACCTAACAAAAACATTGCATGAAATTTTTATAAGCAGAGATGAAACCAAGGGAAAACATCAAAGAAGGAGTTATTATTATTATTTTTTAAATACAAGAAATTGGTCTAATTTCCACAGTTTCAGAGGATATCAAGCTCAATTGGTGTAACATACTACACAAAAACTTTGTTCCACATCCTACTTTGGTAAGCAGAAACTGGGCTCTTAAAAGATTGCAAGCAGCCATCTAGATACAATG
>NW_006922768.1:221816-222957 GCF_000298275.1 Orycteropus afer afer
TGTGATGGAGTTCCTGTGGGCCCAGAAGGTAGGTGGGAGTGGGGGATGGCCACACCTCCATTCACCAAGCGGGTGCAGGTTATAAGAGTAACAAGAGGAATGTTGTACCTTTTCAGTCTTGCAGGTCCGGAAGGTCCTTGGGGTTGCTGGAAAGCAGAATGTGTTCTTAAGCCTTGGGAATATGCGAGAGCACAGTATCTTTAAATATCCAAAATAGTCAAGCTGCTTTTAGACCTTCATAATGGCGGCATCCTCCGGACTGGCAAAAGTCCACAGCTCAGCCCACCTTTCTCTTCACCTTCTCTGTTTATTCCCCAGGCACCGGAGCAGTCCTCTGTGCAGACCCTGACTATCAGGGCTGATTTTTAGGTTAATTCTTAAGTCCTACCAGCACTTGGGAATTTCCAAGCTGTCTGTGCCCTCAGGATCACTCAGGATCGCTGTCAGATTGCAGCTCCTTCTGTCTCCTTTTTTGGTATTTTCACGCAAGTTCTTCTGCTACTTGGGGTTTAGTCCACTTCTATATCCTTCCCTTCAAGGCTCTGGGGTCGAGGATTATCTTCTGTGTCTGTGTTAATTGGCTTCCCTTTCCTTTGTTGAAGAGAGTCTGTGCAGTCTCTCTGCCTATTCTGGCATCTTGCAGGAACTCTCAATCAGCACATGTTGATTATATGTTTGGTCAATTTCAGACTGAAGAAATTGGTTAAAAGCTTCATTTTCCTCCTTTTTGGCTTTGGTGGTTGGTGCATAAATTTGAATAGTAATAGTATTAACTGGCCTTCCTTGTAGGCATATCAATATTTTCCTCTTACTGCTACCATTGTACTTCAGGATATACCTTAAAACTTTCTTTGTGAGGATGAATGCCATGTCATTCCTCTTCAATTTGTCATTCCCCACATAGCAGATCATATGGTTTTCTGATTCAGAATGGCCAAAACTGGTCCACTTCAGGTCACTGATACCTAGAATATCGATCTTTATGCATTCCATTTCATTTTTTTACAACTTCCAATTTTCATAGATTCATACTTCATACATTACATGGTCCTATTACTAAGAGATCAATAAAAAGACAAGAAAAGAAGAGAAGACAAAGTGGATGACAGAAGAGACTCTGAAACTTGCCCTTGAGCGGAGA
>NW_006922768.1:223057-230158 GCF_000298275.1 Orycteropus afer afer
GTTTGGTCAATTTCAGACTGCAGAAGTTGGTAAAAATCTTCCATTTCCTCCTCTTTGGCTTTGGTAGTTGGTGCATAAATTTAAATGGTAGTAGTATTAACTGGCCTTCCCTGTAGGTGTGCAGATATTATCCTATCACTGATAGTATTATAGTTCAGGATAGATCTTGAAACATATTTTGTGATGAACGCCACACCATTCTTCTTCAGTTTATCATTCCTGGCATAGTAGATCATCAGGTTGTCTGATTCAAAATAGCCAAAACCAGTCCATTTCAGCTCACTAATGCCTAGGATATCAATCTTTATGTGTTCCATTTCATTTTTGACAACTTACAATTTTCCTAGATCCATATTTCATACATTTCATGTTCTGATTATTAACGAATATTTGCAACTGTTTCTTTTCATTTTGAGTCATGACACATCAGCAGATGGAGGTCCTGAAAATTCTACTTTATCCATAGCATTAAGATCGATTCTACCCTGATGAAGCAGATCTTTCCCAGTCATATTTTGAGTGCCTCCCAACCTGAGTGGCTCATCCTCTTGCACTGAATCAAACAATCTTTCGTGGCTACTCATAAAGTTGTCCTATAATATTTCACTGCTATTCATAATGTTTTCATTGGCCAGTTCTTTGAGAAGTAAATGGCCTTTTCCTCCTTCTGAGTTTGTCTCAGTCTGGAAACTCTGCTGAAACCTATCCACCATGGGCAACCCTGCTGGCACAGCCTCCAGCCTCACAGCATATTTGAAACCACCATAGTATGACAAACTGACAGACAAGTTCTTCTCCCTTAGCTGTTCCAATCCCTCTGCTCACTTCCTGACCTTCCCCCTACCTGTTCCAGCTGTCAGATGGCTCCTGCTTCCTGCCCGGGGGCTCTCTTCTCCTTACCTGTTCTGGCCCTTGGCCTTGCCTATCTATCTTGACAGCATTGTACTTCAGCATAGATCTTCAAACATTCTTTGAGACAATGTATATGAAGCCATTTCTCTTCAATTTGCCATTCCCTGAATAGTAGGTCATATGATTGTGTGCTCTAAAATGACCAATATTAGTCTACTTCAGCTCCCTAATGCCTAAGGTATTATCTTTATGTGTTCCATTTCATTTGTTTATAATTTTCAATTTTTCTAAATTCATCCTTTATACATTCCACATTCTGATTATTACTGGATGTTTGTAGCTGTTTCTTCCCATTTTGAGTCATGCCCCATTAGCACTCATGATATAGTTTTCTTAATTTTGACCTCTGCCATAAATTCATAATAATAAGTTAATCTATAAAAATCAGTGAAATCATCATGACGCAAAATATTAGTGAACTCAAAACTTTCTAAAGGTGTGAAAATGTGAAATTTTGTAATATCACCTTATGATGCTACTGGATATGGATGAATTATGTTAGTAAAACATGTCTCTATAGTTTAAAAAAGAAAAAAAAATGAAACTATTCAAAATCCCATTACAACTGAAACTTATTTTATATAAATACATTAACTGCCTCATGGTAATACTTAGCAGATTTGTCCCATATCCAGATTGATGCATCAGCATCAATATTGTCAAAAGGATTTCTACCACCTAAGAATAAATGTTCAATAATTTTGGTTATCATAGATATTTAGGAAGCTATTTTTTCATTAATTTCATATTTGTCCCAGTGAACCCAGACTGTTGTTAACCATTCTACAGAATGTCATGCCTTGAGAAATCTGAGCCAGGAAATCTGCAAGTAATAGTAGTAGTATTGTTTAAGATTACACTGGAAAAACCTACATATCAGGTGTCTTATAAAACCAAACTAGTTATCATCAAGTTGATTCCAACTCATGGACCTGTGTGTTTAGAACAGAACTTCTCTCTAGAATTTTCAAGGCTGTGACCTTTTGGAAGGAGATTCCCAAGCCTTTCTTTTGAGGTGCTTCTTGGAGGGTTTGACCCATCCACTGTTCAATTACTAGTTGATCATTTAAACATTGCACCACTCAGTGACTCCCAGTAGCCTATAGCCTCCTTCTTATCAGAACTTTCATGTTGCTTTAACCATAACTGATGATAATCTTTTCCATAAATTCTATCTATACAGCTTCTAATCTCTCTCTCATCACGTCATTTTTATATATTTTCTATTTGAATTTGTGCATACATATAAAAATTTTAATATTTATATGTTATATAAGCTCTCATAAAGCACATGTTTTATTCTTCAGCTAATTCTTTTCTCCTTAGCACTGAATTTGGTGGGTTAAATGTTTTTTCTGTTTAATAAAATAAATAATAATTCTTATTGGTATGAAAGGAAGAATAAGACATTTCATATGGTTGAAGGAAAGCATAAAAATATTAACACACATTTTTGAAATCTAAAAAGAACAACTTCAGAGACACACCTATCAGACAATGAGAGAGAAAACTTATCATCAGGGTCATTAAGTGAAGGAAGCAATTTAAAATAGTGCCAGTTTCTGCTCTCCTACTTACATGGATTGGTGTATAGATGAGGATATGTCTTTTATCACATTCTGGAAATAGTTCAAACATTGTAAATTATCTCCCTATCCCTTACATCAAATTGAGTGTTGCTTAAGATTATAAATCATTTTTGTTTTCTATAGCTATTTTAGAGATATATGAGCTTTTAGTTTAGGTCTATTATTCAAATAAACTTAAGTGAAGGGCAGAGCAATCATCTGGGTACTCCCATTTAGGTAGTTTTTCAAACTGAATCGCTCAGGTCAAATATAAATGCTTTTCAGTCGTGAAGTTTTTTTCTTCCTCGATTTAATTTCCTCGTCATTCCACTTCACGTTGCCTATGTAAATTAAGCTGTCCTGCTGTAAACGCAGTTCCCCCTTGTCTATCTCCGTGGTAACAGCTTCAAAGTACTAAAAAGCTAAAATAGCTACAAACGAACAATTAATTTGTGCAAAATCACAGAGGCGCTGTAGGTATTAAAAACACTACAATGAAGCTTTTATCAGTGAGCTAAACTGCACAGCATTAAGCTAAAAACTAATAGAGCTGAACACGCAGCACAATGATCTGGATGATAAAGGAATCTCAAGGACACGCAGAGAAACGAGGTGACATCATTTAGAATTGATGCCGTTATTTCAATAACATCCACATAAGTACATGCGAAAAATGCTGATCTGTCAGGAAAGGCAGGTTTAGACTAGTAGGTAAATTTATGTATTTTTTTTTTTAAACTTACATTTTTATGGAAATTGTTGTTTAAGGTTCTGAAAATACACCATGAGTTTGCTAAATGCATACTTTTTGACTGGCAATTGGTTGACAATTTGATTTTTAAAAACTGAACTGTAAACAAAGATGGCATATTATATCTAAATTGCCTAAAAGAATACCATTAAAACATAATCAGAAGTGCCACAACCTGCTGTGTTGAAATAGCAATGGAAACAATTACTTTAATCATCAATTGTTTATTTAATGGCAGCTCTTAGCCCAAAACTGTGTTAGGTGCTATGAGCTGGAAAGGGAGTTAAGCTATTGCTGTAATTTCTAAGTAAACACATTAAATGCTTCCAGAACTAGATAGAGAAGAATGAATTTCTAATTGTGAAACAAATACAGCAGATGTGCTTGAATATAGAGCAAGGAAGAATCGTTTATTGTAGAAAATATTATGGCTTTATTTAAGTTGGAACAAGATTTACCTAGGTTTGAATTGCAGGCTCTCCATTAACATACAGTGTGAATTTCTGCCAGCTACTCTAATTTTCCCCATCAGAAAAACAGGAAGAGTGTAACAGATTCATAGAGCGTTGATAAAGAGGGAAACATTTTAGCTGTGTAGCACGCAGTAGGTTTTCAAAGAATAGGTGCTCAGTTTGTCTGTCAGAAAGTTGTCCAAATAACAGCATAATATTGCTACTGTGTTTATCGAGTTCATAGTATTAATACATTACAGATAGAAGATGCTTTTTTTTTTTTTTTGGTGCCTTTATATATATATATACATTTTTTTGGATTCATCTGTCTCAATGCCTCTAATCGGCCAATATGAGCACTAAGATTAAACAGCAGACTCTAATTTTCCAGCAGAAAATGGATACCATACCAAATAAGGGTACCCCATAAAGAACAAGCAAGTATTACAATGATTTTTAGAACATTAGGTCTTACATTCAATCTAAGCATAAGAGAATATTAGCAGGCTGTTATTTTTGTCACTTCTATTTCAATGTCATACTTCAACAAAATTTGCTTGTTTATTGCTTAGGTTTACATGCTTTCATAACTATGTGTGTACATGTCAAATACTCTTCTGTGTATAACATAATGAATACAATAATATAAATAATAAACCTCCACAGTTATTCAGAGTGACCTGCATAATACATAGTGAGAGTAAGAAAGAGCAGTTTCTGTAAAAGGAGCTCTTTGATATCAGAAAAGTATAATAACTAAGTATAAAATATTCATATTCAGAGTTTGAAGAAAACCTGCCTCTCATTGTGATAGCTGAATTGTAAAAATTCATTGTTATCATTAAAACCTGAGTGGCACATATTATTAACAAAGTCTGTGGTGTCTAAATAATTAGTAGTTATTTCCAAACAATTGAAAAAAAATGTATGTGTACATAATGGTGGCCCTCTTTTTCACACATTATTTTAGGTATACATTTTTAATTTTTCTCACCACTATTTTCTTTTATCTGAAAAGTTGAAAAAGCAAGGTTACATGTACCTTCATCCATATTCACAAATTGTTAACATTTTTTTTTCTCTCTGCTTTAACTTTTTTTTGGTGAATCATGTGAAACCATTTGTAACATCTTAAGACTTCATAAGTACTTTAGCATTTCAATGACATTCTTCTTCATAACCATATCTTCATCAAACTTAAGAAAGTTTTAATTGTTAAAATAACATTATCTAATAAAAAATATAATAGTCAAATTTCCTTGATCACCAAAGTTTCCTTTACAGTTGTGTGTGTGTGTGTGTGTGTGTGTGTGTGTATATATATATATATATATATATATATATATATATATATATTTTTTTTTAATGTATAAAGATATGCTGTAAAAGAAAATTTTGCTGGTACCTAAATTCTCTCTAATATAATCAATGTTATAGCTATACTACATTTATACCCTGGAAAGTACAATATTTACATTATTAAATGTAAACTTAATTTCTATTTTCAATTATTTACGTTCATTATTCAAAAAATATCCTGTTTAGTTAGAGTAGTGAATGATGAACAAATCACCTCCTTCTATAATTCTAGAAATACTAGAATGAGTGATATCTTGGATGTGTACAACAGAGATTTATATGTTATATGGTCATATACATCTTTGCAGAGATCAGTACATTTGGGGGAAAAAAAAACAAACTAGAAAATCTATATTCTAACTGTACAGAAAAATTATCTGGTTCTCTCTTGAGTACAGTTTAATAATGAGCAATACCAAAAGCAACGTTATACTACCAAAAACCAAAATGAAAGTCACTTCCTTTCATTTATCTCTGATTCATAGTGATCCCTATTGAGTTTCCAAGGTGGTAAATCTTTACAGAATGAGATTGTCCCATCTTCCTTTCATGGAGAAGCTGGAAGGTTTGAAATACCAAACTTTTGACAGTATACTATATATTAAACATACAAATACCGTAATTTTTGTTCACATTAGTAGAAAACTTGATGAGATATTTATTTGATTTTTCTTTTAATGTACACATTATGTCCAAGAATATTTCTTGATTACTTTGTCCATTGCATGATGTTAGATGATGCCTGGTACATACATAACTGTTAGTGATATTAATCATTCTTGATATTCAACAATTTCATGATAGATAAAACAAAAAGGCTAAAATGCATTAAGAAAATATGAAAGAATCTACATTACCACTGATACCTAAAACCTTCAGTTGGTTTGTATCATCATCATAGTACAGGAAAGAGAAATGGAATAGTTTTTTGTTTTGTTTTGATTTCACAACCTTAAGACCTAGGCAGGATCTAAAAAGTGCTGATATTCTTAGCAATCCTAATTTTTCATATCCTAATTTTTTCAAGAAATAATATCCAATTGAGTAAGTTATTGGATTACCAATAACAAAAATTCATTCTTATTATCAACAGACTTTTAAAACATAGATATCATTCATTAATATTAACTCTGTGATGTTTTAAATGTGTTAGATGCTAAGGGAAAAAAGAGACACTTCATTGAACATACTCTGAGTACCAACATACACATAGCAAGTCCTAAAGTGATGGAGATGATCAAGATGAAGGATGGCCCTGAGTGACGCCAATAGTGTGTTTGATAATGTAGTACATAGATATTTACCCATTTGTAAATGGACTCAAAAATTTTGTTCAAAGGAATAATGATTGAAATTCATAGTGTTTTCTCTCTTCTCTGAAAATTCAGAGAGGATATTTCATGAATTTTATTGCTGGAGGAAGAGTGTTGAGGTTGTTAGGTGCCGTTGAGTAATCTGTGACTCATAGTGATCCTGTGTACAACAGAACAAAACATTGCCTGATCCTATGTCAGCCCCATGATACTGAGCCCATTGTTGTAGTCACTGTGTCAATCCATCTTGTTGAGGGCCTTCCCCTTTTTCATCGACCTTTCACTTTACCAAGCTTGATATCCTTCTCTGGGGAATGGTCCCTTCTGACAATAAGACCAAATAGGTCAGAAAAAGTCTGGCCATTAACATTTTCAAGGAGCAATCCAGCTGTACCTCTTCCAGGACAGATTTGTTAGTTGTTTAGCAGTCCACAGTACTTTCAGCATTCATCACCAACACAACAACTCTTCTTGGGTCTTCCTTATTCATTGTCCAGCTTTCACATGCAAATGATGCAGTTGAAAATACCATGGCTTGTGTCAGGTGCACTTTAGTCCTCAGGGAGATATATTTGCTCTTCAGCACTAGAAAGAGGTCATTTACAGATTTGCCCAGTGCTATACATTGGCGGTTCAAACCCACCAGTCACTCCTCGGAAGGAAGGTTGGGCAATCCTACTTCCGTAGTGATACTGCCTTGGAAACCCAAGGAGGGGTCGCTATGAGTCAGGGCTGACTCGATGGCA
>NW_006922768.1:236298-240884 GCF_000298275.1 Orycteropus afer afer
GGATCGGGCAGTGTTTCGTTCTGCTGTGTATGGGGTCACTATGAGTTGGAAACGACTCGACGGCACTTAACAACAACAACACAATATTACTAATGGATGTTTGCAACTCTTTCTCCTCAATTTGAATTGTGTCATGTCAGCAAATAGAGGTCTTGAAAACTTTACTTTATCCATATTAGTAAGGTTGGTTCTACTCTAATGATGCAGCTCTTTCCTAATCATATTTTGAGAGCCTTCTGAATTAAGGGGCTCATCTTCCTGCACTATATCAGACAGTGTTTCTCCACTATTTGTAAGGTTTTTCCTGGCCAATTTTTTGAGAAGCTGATGACCTCTTCCTTCTTCTGAGTCTGTCTCAGTCTGGAAGTTCCACTGAACCCATCCACAATGGGGAGGTCTGCTGGTGTTTGAAACACCAGTGGCACTGCTTCTGGGCTCACAGCAACACAAAAGTCACCACAGTATGACAAATTGTCAGACAAGTTCTTCTCCCTTAGTTGTTCCAAACTGCTCTGTTCACTTTCTGGGCTTCCCCCCATCTGTTTCAGCCATTGGCCTGGCTCCCACTTCTTGCCTGGGGGCTCTCGCCTTACCTGTTCTTGTTCCATAAACTCTGGCTACCGCTTCATGCTTGGGGCTCTCCCCCTACCTGGTCCAGTTATGTGGGCTCTGGATGCCCCTTCTTGCCTGGGAGTACTATCTCCTTGGGGGTTCTCTCTTACATGTTCTGCTTCTTGCCTTGAGGCTCTCCTTTTCCCCTCCTGCCTGGGGGTTCTCCCAAAAGTAAGTCATTAAAAACTGCTCAGTTTGAGTAGATGAATTTTTAAAATTACTGTTACATTTATAATGATCAGTTATATATTAGTTGCTTTCTATTCTTCTTGGGCTGTCTTAGAATAGCTAGATATTATTACTTTGGTGAGAGCTTATTTTAAATGGCACAATGAGTTTTTTGTTTGTTTGTTTTCTTTTCTTTTCTTTTCATACCCAGGCTTTGGTTTGATTTATTAAAAAATTGGAGGAAAACTGCATGCTATAATAATTGCTGGGGAAAAAAAAAAGTACCAAAATAGAGTGGGTGCAGGGAAAACACATAATAGAGAAGTTCTAGAAATTAATAAATAAAATATGGGAGAAAATAAGCTTTAATAAACATTCTAAAATCTCTCATAGAAAAAAAAAAAGCTGGCCCAGCAGTACCATTTCTTTTTTCTTTTCTTTTTTTTTTTTAAATTTTGTCATTACATAGGTCCTGTTATCATATCCTCCATTTACTGTGAGTAATCCTGCATGATATGGTTCCAGCAATCCTCATCATAGAAGGTGGCAAAGGAGAGCCATAGGGGCAATCATAGTGCTTCCCCATTTAACTGGGAAAGGGGAAAATAATGGAGCAGTATATCATGAATTTATGTCAAAAGTACATGGGAGAAGATTAAAGAGCAGTTGAACATATTTCTTAGACTATGCAAGAAGAATTATATATTTTTATTACTGGAAAATTCCAGAGAAAAATCCAAGTGTGTTCCTTTTTTTTTTTTTAAAGATGTAAATTTATTTGTTAAGCTGCTAGTAAGCATAGTAAGGGTGTCTTCTTAGATTCTTTGAAATGAATGAAAATGCTACAGATAACTTAGTGGACACATTTAACTAAATAGAAGATGCTGGTGATGTTCACTCTAGTTAAGACCTTAGCAAAAGAGTCTTAATCTCTTAGGGTTTTGACTGCAGTTATGATTTTAAATTAAAAACTAAAAAAAAAAAAAAAAAGTCATAGCTATATATTTCTATGTTGTGTCACTGTCCAAACTAGAGCTAAAGAAATGTACACAGTGAAGGCACACTTAGTAAAAATAAATAAATAAATAAATAAAAATCTTCAAAAAGAGCAAACAATTTGATGAGAAAAAGGAGCAAATCATTATTTCTTAAATAAGAAAAGAACTAATTTCACACCTCATAAGTGATGTCATTACTATCACCCCCTCATTTTTGAGTTATTTTTTACTAACCGCACAAATAAAGCCAAAACTATCCAAAAAAAAAAAACCCCGACAAACACAGTCCTGGTTGGGGCCCAGCAGTGAAACATACTGCGTGGTTTCTTAAAAAAAGAAAAGAAAAGAAATCATTCCTTTTGTGGTGTGTCATAAGAGTGATGATCTGTGACAAAATGTTCTATCATTTTTGCCTCAAATGTTCTTCAAAAAAGAAATAGCACCAAATACTCCAAAAATATAATAAAATAAAACAAATTTTATTTACTTTGATATAGAAAGCCATTAACATATTACCACAACCATATGTTGGAGTTAACAAAAGTTTGCATTAACTGATAAGTAATGGAAAAATCATACCTTCTTATCAAATGTTGGGTGTAAGTCACAGCTCCTCTATTAGCATATTGACCATGAGAAAAGTACAGGATCTTTCTTTTCTTTAAGCCTGGGAAAATAGTATGATAATATGTATCCTATATAGACTGTATAGCGTGTTGCTTGACAAACTGGGGTTCAATAAATAAATCTGAGGATTTTCCAAGTTGTTAAAAATGACCCTTTCAAGAATCTGTATAGAGAAAAATTAAGACAAACCTAGGTAATAAAGAAGATGGATTTTAACAAATGTATGGAAATTCTAATAACAAGAGAATATTAATATACAAATAATGTTAGCATAGAACCTGCAATACAATATTAAACACTAAATGTGTAGTTCCTCTAGTAGGAGAGAAATAAAATTCATAAACTGTTAAAAACAACATAAGACTACTATGTAATTAAACAATACATTAGTGATACAACTTTTAGTGCAGGGAAGTCAAAGAAAATGTAAATGAATAATAACTGCACTGTTCACAAATAACTTCATGGAGATGGTGGGTCTCCAACTTGAAGAAGAATAGGATTTGCATACAGAAAATGGAGAGAAGAAAATGTAGCTTTATGAGTAAGGGGGAGACCAATGTATGTATGTCAACAGCAAAGACTAGGACAAAGGATACACCCAATATCCTTTCAGAAAATGTTTCTTTAGTTTTTTATTAACAAATGATATAATCAATAGTTATTTCACCTAAAATAATAAAAATGTAAGCAAAAGAAGATATCCCAACTTATTTAACAATATTTTACTTTAAAAAGTTTTTATAAACTCATTTTTGTTGTGTTCCTCCATAAGCTTTCCTCAATAAATTATCTTCTGAAGTCTACATTATGGTATAATTCAAGAGTCAAATCATAAACTGGATAACATTATTAAAGTTTAGCTTCAGAAAGACTTTAACTCGTATAAATTTTTCTGATTCCCTTGTTATTTAACATTACATTTTGTAAATTTTCTAGCATATACAAAAGTAGGGAGATTAGTATCATAAACACCCATCACCCAGATTCCACATTTTCCACTATTTTGGTAATCATCCTTCAAATATTCAAATTTTTGCATTTTTTCCCCTTAAAGTAGAGGCAGAAGTGATTGCTTTTGTCTGTAGATATTCAGAACTCATCTCCAACAAAAATAGACTTTTTAAAGCATAATCTCCACAGTTATTGCATTAAACATAATTCACAATGTTTACTAAAAATTCTCTAAGATTCTATTTCTTTTTCAAGTAGTTGTATTTTCCCTTGACTAACTGAATCAATATATAAATACATTTTCTTTTGTTTATTATATTTATTGACACTTTTATTCTATAACAGAATTCACACTCTGAATTTTATGTAATTTTTTCAATAAAGAAATTGGATAACATTTCCTGTGGAATTTAAATCACTTTCCCCTTGCGGTGTCTTCTAACATGTTCCTCTATCCACTGAATTTCCTATAAACCAGTGGTTTGATGTATAAAGCAAACAAAAAAACAATTGCCTTTAAGTAGATTTGGACTCATGGCAACTTCATGTGTGTCAGATTAGAACTATGCTGGGCATTTTACAAATGAAATGTGTTTATGATGGCTGACTTTTTGGAAATAGATTGCCAAATCTTTCTTCTGAGAAATTTCTGGGTGTTTTCAAACCTCCAACCTTTCAGTTAGCATCTGAGTACGTTACTTGTTTGCTCCACACCAGGGTTTCCTTGTAGAGGACTTCTTCATATTATATTCCTTTGGGGGACCAAAAATATTTCATGTAAATGCTGTTCTATATGTTCTGTTTTGGCAAATAAGATGACACATGACATTTAAGTTTTCAACATTTGGTCATGTTAAATTTGATCAGTGACTTCTGATATTGTCATCCTGATGGATCTATTGTTCTTTGTCAAACTTTCAACTACAGATTTTAGCAAGAGCTAACGTACTTTGCCTCCATTAATTATTTCATTGTTGTTGTTGTTGTTATGTGCTGTCGAGTCAGCCCTGACTCATAGTGACCCTTCCTTGGGTATGAATTGCAAAATGATGACTTCACTGTTCTATCACTTCTGCATTTATTAACTGAAGTTCTTCATTTAAGAACTCGCAGTCATTAGCTATACTTTCCCACTTGAAATTGAGTTTGCACAGGAAACACACTATCAATGCTTAATTACCTTCATTCACTTAATATTTTCGGAAAACTAATTGCATGAGTTTCAGT
>NW_006922768.1:240984-242258 GCF_000298275.1 Orycteropus afer afer
GGAAGGAAGGTTGGGCAATCCTACTTCCGTAGTGATACTGCCTTGGAAACCCAAGGAGGGGTCGCTATGAGTCAGGGCTGACTCGATGGCACACAACAACAAATACATTGTCTGATATTTTGACTACTGCTTCCATTGGTGTTGATTGTAGACACAAGTTATATGAAGTCTTTGACAACTTCAATCTTTTCTCCATTTAGCGTTATGATGATTCTTGGTCCAGTTGTGAGGATTTTTGTGTTTTTTTATATTGAAGTGTAATCCAAACTGAAGACTGTAACCTTCAATCTTCATCAATAAGTGCTTCAAGTCACCCACATTATCAGCAAGCAAAATTGTGTTATCAGTGTATCACGGTTGTAAATGAGTATCCCTCCAATCCTGATGCCACAATCTTCTTTGTACAGTCCAGCTTCTCAGATTATTTGCTCAGCATACAGATTGAATAAGTATGGTGAAAGGAATACACCCCTGACACAATCCCTTTTTTGACTTAAGTCATACAGTGTCCCCTTGTTCTGCTTGAACGACAGCCTCTTGGTCTAGATACAGGTTCCTCATGAGTACAGTTAAGTGTTCTGGAATTCCCATTCTTCTTAATGTTATCCATAATTTGTTATGATCTACATTATCCGATTTTACATAATAAACACAACACAAGTAAACATCTTTCTGGTGTTCTTTGCTTTTAGCTAAGATCCATCTGACATCAGCAATGATATATCCCATTCCACATCCTCGTCTAAATTCAGCTTTCATTTCTGGAAGTTCTCTCTCAATATCCTGATGCAACCATTTTTGAATTATCTTCAGTAAGATTTTACACTGTTTGATGATTTCCACATTCTGTGAGATCATCTTTCTTTGCAGTGCATACAAATATGGATCTCTTCCAGTCAGTTCGCTGAGTATCTCTCTTTCAAGTCTCTTGGCATAGCTGAGTAAGTGCCTCCGGTGAGGCATCCGTTTGTTGAAACATCTCAATGTCTATTCCATCAAATCCTGGAGCCTTGTTGTTTGCCAATTCCTTCAGTGCAGCTTTGACTTTTTCCTTCAGTACCATTGGTTCTTGATCATATGCCATCTCCTGAAATGGATGGACACTGACCAATTCTTTTGGTACAGAGACTCTCTCTGTATTGTTTCCATTTTCTTTTTGATGTTTCCTGCATCATTCAATATATTGCCCATAGAATCTTTCAATACTGCAACTTGAGGCTTAATTTTTATTTATTTTTTTTTTTTTCCTGTTCTTTAAGCTTGAGAAGTCCTGA
>NW_006922768.1:246902-247432 GCF_000298275.1 Orycteropus afer afer
TTTGCTCCTGAAAAATTTTAAAGCTTTGAAACCCTGATAGGTTTTTCTACTCTGTCCTTATATGGTTACTCACTGTTAGTCAGAATCAACCCAATGGAAATGAGTTTTTTCAGGGTACTACATGGACCATCACCCAGAAACATTTGTACTAACAATCTAGTGAAATGGTTGGTACAACAATCTATGATATAACCATTATGGCTGGGGTGAGGACATAAACCAGTGTCCAGTATGTGATGTCAATTCACCCATTGCTCAAATGCAGGGTTCTACTATCTTCCCTTTACTGTCCCCTGCACTACTCAGGAGGTTGCAGCTATCCTTGCTTCAAGTGGTTTGTAAACCAACTTGCATTTTGAGGTACTTGGACATATTATGTTGCTAGATTTGTTGAAATATTGCTCTCTTTGGTCATCCTAATTACTTTTTCTATTTCTGTGATGGAATTAGGGAGATTATAAATGAAATTGACTGAACACCTTTACCCAAATTTCCACATATTTTTTAAACATTACATTTTTTAAGCAGTA
>NW_006922768.1:248082-248991 GCF_000298275.1 Orycteropus afer afer
TTGAGCTTGATGTCCCCTGCAACTATGGTCCCAAGGCCACAGGTTCAACTACTCTTTCCCTCTGGGTAGCTGGCTGTGACCAAGCAGTGACCAAAACTTTCCCCTTATCAACTCTAGTATACACCTAGGGATTCTGTTCAATCACATAAATTTATAGGACCATTGTCTGCCAACCCTATATATGTTCTTGGAGACACTCTCCATTTCATAGACATACCTAATCATTCAGCCTGTCCACCCATCTATCCACCCATACACCCATGCTTGCCTTCATTGACAACGCAATATTGCATGTGCAGAAGGGTTCATATTTGTTGTCTGTACCTCCCGTGAACCTCTCTATGTCTTTCTCATCCTCAATGTTGTGATATTGATCACTCACATTTGGTACATTGCCCTTCTCTTCACCCAAATCAATACTTATCTCTATATATCTAACAGCATTCTCTCCCTTCCACTCCCACCCCTGGTAACTAACAAAGAAAATTTTGTTCTATATATAAACCTTTCCTTAAATTTTACAATAACGGAGTAATACAATATTTGTCCTTTTGTGATTGACTTATTTCACTCAGCATAATATCCTCCAAGTTCATCCACATTATGCGGTGTTTTGCAGATTCTGCATTATTCTTTAGCATTTCATAGTATTCTATTGTGTGTATGTACCCTAGTTTGGTTATCCCTTCCTCAGTTGATGGACACCTTGGTTGTTTCCATCTTTTGGCTATTGTATAGTCTATTTATGCTATATATTGTTGTTGTTGTTGTTGATAAGTACCGTCGAGCCATTTCCAACTCATAGCGACCCCATGCACAGCACAACGAAACACTGCCTGATCCCACGCCAGCCCCACAATCCCTGCTATACTCGAGCCCATCATCACAGCCACTGTATCAATCCATCTC
>NW_006922769.1:0-582 GCF_000298275.1 Orycteropus afer afer
AAATGTTAATTTTATTTTTGCATGAAAAACAAGCATCCCAATTTTGAAATGAGATACAGGGAATTGGCGGTGGGGGGGAGAGAGACGTAACATATAAACTTAATAGTGATATTCAAAATAAAAAAGACAGAGAGAAAGAGAAGATCCTATAGAGAAATTTTAATCCAGGAAAATAAACTCATATTTGAGGATCATAAAAGTCAGAGATATAGGTATTAGACTCCTTAATGTCCACCTGCATTTACTTAGAATATTATCTCATAGATGTAATCAATACAAATTAGGAAAGGAAACTAAGAAACTGAGGGGAAAGCTTATTGGAAAAAATAGAACTTGATATAATAAATGATTAAATGTTCAATAAAGTAAGTATTTCAATAAAAGTATCATATATGTAAAAAATGTATAAAAGATAATAAAATTATTTATAAGCATACCAAGTTATATATAAAATATGACCAAGTTATATTTCTCTCAGAAATCTGAGTGGTTTAAAATTTAAAAATTATTATAGTAACTCCTGATATGGAAACAATTACTTTTCAAGGAAGTATCTAGAAAGGAATTTCTGTCTCTGAGTGT
>NW_006922769.1:2747-3277 GCF_000298275.1 Orycteropus afer afer
AAGCAAGCATAAACAGTATACATTTCAGATGACCATTACTGTCTTTCTATCTAATTCTTCATTAAGCAGAAAGTTAATGAAAAACCTTGGACCCAAGTTGATCCACCAGCTATCAGAGTATGGCTGAAATACTTTTAGTAAATATCTCTCCATTAATGGAGAAAACTTTTCTTTTTCCTAGAATTCAAATATTCTGTTCTTTTTAATAATGATTAAACTTTTGATATTGACATATTTGGAGATCCATGGGAATTTTTAAAAAAATTTAAGGTGAGACCCAATGGAATGTTCAACCACTTTCTCCAATAATAACATTTTGTAAAATTATAGTTTAATATCCTTATCAGGAAATTTTCATTGGTACTTATTCTCAGAATTTAATAAAATGCTGGAAGTTTTACATGCACT
Source organism: Orycteropus afer afer (assembly GCF_000298275.1). Lineage (NCBI taxonomy): Eukaryota > Metazoa > Chordata > Mammalia > Tubulidentata > Orycteropodidae > Orycteropus > Orycteropus afer. Next base: position 3,156 of record NW_006922769.1, read on the forward strand.
TATTTATACTGTTTTTTTGTGTGTGTTTGTGTGCTTATTTGTATGTGTGTATTTATGTATGTATGTGTGGTGCTGTTATCTGCCTTTGGTAGGACCTCAACTGATAGTGATCCCGTGTATAA
>NW_006922769.1:4359-5466 GCF_000298275.1 Orycteropus afer afer
GGTACTGGACTAGCCCTCTCACCATAAACATATAAACCTATAATAAAATATCTGTCTTATTACTTTACAGGTGTTAGGCAATAGATAGTGCATGTGTGTGATTACTGAAATAAATGAAATCTACAAGGTGAGCTCAACCATCAGACCAGCTTTTTGCCTGAAGATAATTTCATAACTGTGACAGCAGGGATTGTTGTTGTTATGTGCCGTCAAGTTGGACCCAACCCATAGGGACCTTTCCTTGGGTTTCTGTGCTGGTATCACTATAGAAGTATAGAAGTAGATTGCCCAACCCTCTGGAGTTTAAAGAGAATTTGGAAAGGAGAGTTCAGTTCCAGTCACTGAAGTGATTAGAAGTTTTGAAGTAAGATAACTATTTACATGAGGATTACCCAAGGTTTAAGTGTGATATGCAGAATAAGATCAGATGAGCCTTACCAGAGAGCAACTTCAATAAAGATGAAAGGAGAGTCAATATAAAAAAATGCTAGGAAGTTCTCAGAGACAGAGTTCCTGTCCAGTTAGGGAAAGAAATCTCATTGGTGTCCAACTGAAACTTAAACCATATCTTAGTTGTAAGTACAGTGCTCTAGAATGCAGGTTGGCAAACTTTTCTGTAAAGGACCATATAGTAAGTCATTTCCCTTTGTGAGCAGTATGTCTCAGTAACAATGAATCCTACTATTTCAGTATGTCAGCAGCCATGAAATATGTAAATCTATATGATCAGATTTGATTTATGCATCACTGTTTGCAGATTTCTGCCTTAAAATAATACACATTGATCAATCTTCTTAAAGACTAAAGGCAAGGCTAATATGATCTGCAGAGGAAGTGAAGTTGTTTGGTTATTTCAACTAAGCTGTATTATTTAGTAAATTATTGTCATTGTTAAGTAAGAAACCAAGTTCTTAAAGAATTTTCTTCCAGTTTCTTCCTTAATCATCTTTATTGAAAACTTAAAAGATGAAATGGCATCAAGCAATTCAATTTTCCCCAAAATTTCTGAACCCCTTTTGTATATTTTAATGTTGGAAATCACTTTTTGAAACAATAACTTCCTTCAGTAAAATATTTTGGATAATGCCATGATCAAGAGGTTGTAGG
>NW_006922769.1:6325-7365 GCF_000298275.1 Orycteropus afer afer
ACTTAAAATACATTATAGCTTCCTTGCAGGTTTTTTCTCTTTTTATCATCTTAACAACATCAAACTTTTCTTTCAAGAATAAATTTCTCAGTATGTTGCCCATGACTGTGAAGGAGGAAGCATTCTTTTTAAAAGGGAAACAAAGAAATAAATATACTTTTATAAAAATTAAGGAACTTATTATCTTTTTGAAAATTTGAATATCAGGGAGCTCTGGTAGCATAGTGCCTGAGGCACTTGAGTGCTAACCAGAAGCCTGGCGGTTCAAACCCACCAGCCACTCCTCAGAAGGAAGATGGGGCAATCTACTTCTGTACTGCCTTGGAAACCCAAGGAGGGGTCGTTATGAGTCAGGTCCGACTCAATGGCACATAACAACAACAACAACAACAACAGACAAAAATAAAAAATGAAAACTCTCAGCATCATTTTACAGTAAAGTTGGCATATTTCAGTAAAATATTTAAGAAATAAAAAAAATGAAAAGAACCATTCTTTGTTCACACATTAAATGTATTAAGTAAGGGAATGCTTCTCTATATTTTGAGCAAAAAAGAAATTTTGAAAGAAAAAATTTTAAGGAAATAGAGCTATGGATTTTGAAATGTAATAACATGTATGACATTTATGAATAGCTAAAGTGAAAACTAAAAATTAAAGTTAAGGAGCAGAGTTGAACCTCTCAAGACAAGTAAAAAAGTATGCTTTGTTAGATTTTAATGGAAAGAAAGGATTTTATTACTATCTCTTACATTCTGCCAAACTCAGGGATGTGGTTCAGTGTGTGTGTGTGAGTGTGTATGGGGAGGACTACAGGGAAAATGGAAAAGAAAGCAAATGGAAAAAAGGTAAAGAATAGAGTTATTCACACACAACAACAATGCAAAAGGAAGTAGAAGACTGAAACTCCATTTCTGACTTTTATACTTTTAAAAAATATTTTCAGCTTTCACATTTGCATTTATCTGTATTGAGGTTGGAATACCTATGATTTGCTGTTTCTGTCTGTGTCTCTCAGTTTCTGAATTTCAGAGCACATT
>NW_006922769.1:8898-11225 GCF_000298275.1 Orycteropus afer afer
TTTAAAATGACAAAGGAATTCTCCTCAGAAACAGTGGAATCCGGAAGGCAATGCAAGAAATGGTGATGAAATAACTGGATATTGTATGTATTTACCAAAGAGAAATAAAAACAAAGATTCACAGACTTGTGAAAGGAAACCTTTATTCATAATGGCTACAAACTGAAAACACCTAAATGTGCCTCAATAAGTGAATGGATGAACAAATTGTATATTACATAATGGAAACTACTCAGAAATAATGAAACACAAACTACCGAAGCATGCAAAACTAGACCGAGACTCAAAAACATATGATGAGACAAAGATAACGTGCAAACTAAAGTGCATAATGTATGATTCAATATAAGTGAAATCTATAGCAGACTAAATCATCACCTAGTTAAGGAGGAGGGACTACAGTCGACTCAAAGCAAATTTGGGAATGTCTTTCTCTTTATACTTTATTGCTTTCCAGTCAATTCTGACTCATAGCCACCCTTCTTTGGGTTCCTGAGGCAGTATCTCTATTAAAGTAGATTGCCCAATCTTCCTTCCTAGGAGGGGCTGATGGATTTGAACCACCAGCCTTCTCTGGTTACCAATTAAATGCCTCAAGCACTATGCCACCAGAGAACAGGTTTATAGATTTATCAAGACTCACTTAACTGAAAATATGGTCATTTGTTTATACAAGAATTATGCCTCAATAAAGATTATTTTACAAAAGGAATGAGCAAGGATACTGAATGCATATTTTTTATTATTTAAGACTAAGGAAGAGAACATTTAAAAAAAGTTTCTTTTACATAAATTGAGAATAGTATATATACAGAAGTCAACACTATACATTTCATATCATATTCAGATTTCAACTCAACAAAGCATCCAACAGTGCCTTTGAGGCTATTTAGGTAAGGAGAAAAGAACCAATAAATTGGATTAAATCTGTTCTTTGAAAAGAATGGGCCACATCAAAGTCATAATAAACATTGTCAAATATTAATCACTTTTTAAGTTCTATTATGTCTTTCAACACAGAAATTAGGATGAACAATAATTAGTTTATATAACGTAATTTCAACTACACATGGATACACACATAAACACACTAGTGGATACGCACACTCATGTTCAATAAGACATCTCTGATGAGATAAGGTGCTATAAAGGGATATTGCTTATATATTTAGCCATAAGTTCATAATAAATTATGATCAGCAGTGCCAGAGTAAACAGTTGTCCATTGATTAACTCTAATGTTCTTGAAAATAAATTACATCAAAATCTGGAGGAAATTAAAAAATAAATATAAATATGTTTTCAGGTAAATATAACACAACTGTGAATGTAAAAAAAAATGTTCCTCTATTGAGGTATGAATATAATTTTAATTCAATAATAGTACATGCCATTAGAAGAGGTTCTGTGAGCAAGGCCATTTTTCTTTTACAAATAATCTGCATGTAATTCTTACTGAGTCTCTTTTCTGGCCTTTTTGCCTATATTCAATATGCATTTTATAGGTCTACTGGTTGTCTAAGGAGCCCAAGTGGTACAGTGCTTAAGTATTAGGCTGCTAACTGAAAGGTTGAAAGTTTGAACACACTAGCTACTCCAAAGAGGCAAGATGTAGTATTCTGTCCTGTGAGGGCACTATCAGTTGAATTCAACTTGATAACAATGGAATTGTCTGCTTGTCTGCTCTGCATTTGTATTTACCTGTGCACAATTGTGTAGAGGACTCTTTAAATTTTAGCATCTTCCAAACAGTGCACTTATTACTGAAATTTGTTTTTTATTAATTTTTATTTCATGTATCATGCTTCATCAGTTTGTTGGTACAGAACTATTCATTTTCCTATGATGCGGTACTGAATATTATAGCTGCCTGCTTTTGTTGCTCGGAGAGGCTAAAAGTGACTCACAAAGATATGAGTTCTTACACATTTTTCTCCCACTTTTCCTCTCTCTCGCAGTTTAAAACCCAGAATTCTTTTGTGCCATCAGAAAAAAAAAAAAAAAAAAAAACTCACTACTATTCAGTCAATTGGACTCATGGCAACGCTCCTTGGGTTTCTGAGCCAGTATCTCTATGGAAGTAGATTGCCCAATCTACCTTCCAAGGAGTGGCTGGTGGATTTGAACCACCAACTTTCAGGTTAGCAGTCAAATGCCTTTGACACTACACCACCAGAGCTCCAATGGGACATTTTAATCTCTGTCTGGAGGAAAGCATTGCTTACTGCTAAGTGTCCATGCTGAAAACCAAAATTTTGTGATGTATTTTTCATTTTTTGCCAAATATTATTAAAAATCTAAGACCTAAGAAAACAAAGCCTTTATGT
>NW_006922769.1:12164-12712 GCF_000298275.1 Orycteropus afer afer
GGGCCCTAAGACAGCAGTCAGCACAGAAATTAAAAATAGAATGAGGATCGTTAGCTGTGGGGTACATGTGAATAAGGCTTTTTTGCGAGCTTCCACAGAGTGCATTCTAAGCACAGTTGAAAATATATTAACATATGATATAAACAAAAATACAAAACAAACTAAAAGTATATTTGAACTTACAGCAATGAGAATAGATTCAGAAAACTGGACATCTGAGGATGAAATTCTCAAAATTTGAGGAATGTCACAGAAAAATTGGTGAATCACAGTGGACCCTGTAAAGGGAAGCCTGAATATAATGCCTGTGTGAAAGGCAGAATAGACCAGCCCACTGACCCAGGATCCCCCTGCTGCCTGTGCACACACACATGGGGTGACTGTGAGCCCATAGTGCAGCGGGTGACAGATAGCAACATAGCGATCATAGGACATCACTACAAGGAAGGCCAGCTCCGTGAATCCAAGGAGGAGAAGCAGGAAAATCTGAGCAGCACAGGCTGGGAGAGAAATCAATTTCCTGCCTGTTAAGGAATTCACAATTGATT
>NW_006922769.1:17833-19506 GCF_000298275.1 Orycteropus afer afer
GAGTTCCTGTGAGCCCAGAAGGTAGGTGGGAGTGGGGATGGCCACACCTCTGTTCACCAAGCGGGTGTAGGCTCTAGTAACAAGAAGAATGTCTTACCTTTTCAGTCTTGCAGGCCCCGAGTGTCCTTGGGGTTGCTGGTAAGCAGAATGTGTTCTTAAGTCCCAGAAATCTGAGCGAGTGCTGTCTCTTTAAATATCCAAAATAGTCAAGCCACTTTTTAAACCTTCAAAATGGTGGTGTCCTCTGGACTGGCAAAAGTCTATAACTCAGCCAACCTTTCTCTTCACCTTCTCTGTTTGTTCCCCAGCTACAACGCACAGTCCTCTGTGTAGTCCCTGGCTAGCAGGGTGATTTTTAGGTTAAGTCTTAAGTCCTACCACCACAGGAATCCGTGAGAGCTCTGTCTCTTTAAATATCCAAAATAGTCAAGCCGCTTTTTAAACCCACAAAATGGCGATGTTCTCCAGACCGGCAAAAGTCCACATCTCAGCACACCTTTCTTTTCACCTTCTCTGTTTATTCCCCAGCCACTGTGCACAGTCTGTGCAGTCCCTGGCTAGCTGGGTGATTTTTAGGTTAATTTTTAGGTCCTACCACCACTCAGGAATGTCCAAGCTGACTGTGCCATCAGGGTCACTCAGATCGTTACCAGACCACAGCTCCATATGTCTCCTTTTTTGGTATTTTCATGCAAATTCTTCGGCTAGTTGGGGTTTAGTCCACTTTTGTATCCTTCCCTTGAAGGCTCAGGTGTCCAGGATTATCTTCTGTATCTGTGTTAATTGGTTTTCCTTTTCTTTGTTGAAGAGGGTCTGTGCAGTTCTTCTGCTTAGTCCACCATCTTCAAAGGCTCTAAATCGTTTCCATCCTTCCATTTAAGAAGCATTCTAGCTGTACTTCTTCAAAGACAGATCTGTTAATTCTTAGGACAATCCCTGATTATATCATACACACCCTGTGCATGAGTTCTCACTTTTATTTTCCCCCACTTTTCTACTCTGCTGCAAACTTGCACTCTACATACTTGTGAACCAAAAGGGTCATTTCAATTTATGTATAGAAGAAATTTATCTATAAGTAAATGCCCACATGGAAAACTGAATCAGTATGATTCCTTGTTATTACTTGCTAAATGCCATTAGAAATTATCAGGCCTCAATGTAGGAAAGGCTACAAGAAAATTTTTTTATAAACACAGCTTGTTGTCAATGTATATCAACTTTATGTCATATAGATGAATATATAAAAATATTTTCATGGGAATTATTTACTTTATAGGCATGTGGATTTATCAAAGATATATCTATACATTTATACAATAAAATTACAACTGTAACATCCTGAATTTTATGAACATATAAAAACATAAAAAATAAAATTTTATAATGTGCAACCTAATTATAATAAGAGATAGATCAGAAAACTTAGGGTTAGACAAAGGATCATAACTTAATTTTCAAATTATTATGCATGTATCAATATTCATATTTCATATTTTTAAAATATATTTTGATTAATATAATGAAAAAATTGTAAAATTGTTAAAAGCATACATAAACTCATTGCTACTTTGATTAGAAGATAAGTGAGAATTAGCACAGGACATATTACACAGTAATCACACAATTATTAACACTATTGATACATTTATTGAAGGAAATACATGTAAATG
>NW_006922769.1:19606-21234 GCF_000298275.1 Orycteropus afer afer
AATGATTATTTTGTTTTTCACCTTTTTTGCAACTCTTTGGATTTATTTTGGATAGCAAAATCACGTATTAATGTAGGTCAATCACAAAAGTAATGTGGCCTAAAATGAAATTTCAGAAAGCAGGGGATACCTGTATTTCAATAAAAGCCAAAAGTTTCTTATAATAGAACTAGTTATTCAAATAAATTAATTTCATAAAATAAAAAGTATTCAAGTTAATAACATATAACACAGTAGATCACTGTAGATACACAGTATACGTGAAAAACTTTTGATAACAATAACCACTCTAGATAAGTAATGTGTCTTAAATGTCTTAGGAACTTTCACCACTGTGTCTTGGCATATTTCTTTTTTGTCCAGTCAATGACATTATCTTTTGCTAATTCATCTTGTGTTTTTAATCAGAGTCAAATAACATTTTATGTATGATCCTTTCCTTTGTTCATTTCCTCACAAATATTTCCATATTATATGAACTAGATATTCCATATCATGTACTAGCCAAAGATCTTTATATACTGTTTTAGAAAAGAAACTGCCCCCAAAGAAGTACTGTATTAAGGCTTGTTTAATCTGTTATGTAAGCAAAATTTAATCACATGGCCAGGAAAAGTCAAGGATGCTAATGATCTTGATGGATATGACAATACATCACTAATTTCAATGAACTATGTAGTTGCAATATTAAAGTTACAAAAATGTACAAACATACGTGATGTCTAGGTTGTGGATTTTATTCTTTTAAACATAGAGAATAATTTGTACAATTCACTCATCCCTGGTAAAATTCAATGATGTTACTTCTGTCTTCTTTAGAAAATGTCAAGTGTCAATTTTAAGACTCATGATATCTCCTTTAAATTATATGAAACAAATTATGCATTTTATTTCTTTAAAAAATCTGATAACTTTCTGAGGGAAATGTTGATGCTTAGATCTCTGATGAGCCTGAGGGGACTGGAGAGTTCAACCTCCAGAGACTTTTTTCCACGTCCCGTCTGTCATGAGTCCATTGGCCATACTATTGAGATTAATTACATTTGTAGCCATGATTTCCACCAAACACTAGAAAAACAGTGTTTGTGAAGCTTATCAGAAATGTTCAAACTCTCATAAGTTGCTAGTGACAGAAAATGTGTTCAAAATTTATATGTAATTATAAAATAAGCATGTGTACACTATATACATCTGTCACAGGTTCAAATGTGGAAAGTTTCACGTATTCCTTCTGCATTATGTTTTTTCCTAATACAAAATATCAGAGGAAATCTATAATCAGAGAACAGATCTTTGTAGGGACATAGAAAAAACTATTTAGGGTCACCAGTTTATGAATATATACAGAAAAAACATACAACTGCATATAAAAAAACACCAATAACAAAAGACACCTCCATGAAAATGAAGAGGCTATCAAAAATACTCACATTCATTAAATTCAAATTTTTTTTGTGAAAATTATATATGAGAGAGAGAAGAGTAAGGAGTGCAATCATTGCAAAGATTACAACTAAGAAAACCCTATTGAGCAGTTCTATTCTATCCCACGGGTCACTATGAGTTTGAATTGACATGATGGCATCCAACAACAATAATATAGAGGAATACTGAAAAGACAAGAAGTA
>NW_006922769.1:21334-21869 GCF_000298275.1 Orycteropus afer afer
AGTCACCAGACATCCCCAAAAGAAATGCCAATTCTGTGGATCCAAAAAAGATAAACTGGAAAATCTGAGCAGCACATTCTGGGAGCTAAATCTATATCCTACCTGTTAAGGAATTCATAATTGATTTGGAGACAGTAACTGAGATATAGTAAAAAATTCATTAGGGATAAATTGTCCATAAAGAAGTATATTGGGAAATGAGAACATGGATCTGTCACAATGATGGTAATGGTCAGAAAATTTCCATTCAGAGCTCCCATATAAATCAGGAAAAACAGCAGACCATGTAAGACTTGAAGCTTGCAAGATCTTGACATATCCAAGAGGAGGAAATCTGTGACTATGGTGAGGTTGTTCAAGACTTCTAATATGCTGCCTTCTTCCTGGAGTCCAAGAAAAAAAGAAAAGATGCTGTCAGGAGTCAAGTGGAGGGAGAACCAAAAGCACACACATATAAGGCATAAATCAGTAGCCTGCTATAGTGGAATTTTTTAAACAATGGGTATTTGAATGCTTAGCATATTGCAACTGAAAA